>NC_134383.1:3875490-4026697 GCF_035582795.1 Mycteria americana
CATCAGTGGAACCCTTTGCATAATTTTTAATGAACTCAGGGTCCCCTTGACAAGCTGAGGCAGCTGTGTACTGCTGAAAACCTCCTTATTATCACCACACAGTGATCTTAAGCAGGCAAAATAAGGAGCTTTCTGCCCTTTGTGCCCACATCCTATTGGCTTGACATGGAGCTCAGGCCATGGTTAGTACGTGCCTGGGCCCATCCTGCTCTCCCTCCTCCCAGCCCTCCTGGGTGGAGGCGGCTGCAGTGAGCTTGCCGTCTGCCCTACTAAATCTCTATAGATTGCTACCAGGAAGCTTCCTATTTGGATGACAGTTGCAGGGACTGTTCACAGGCATTAAAAATAAATTTCCTTCTAATAGTACAAACAGAAGACAGTAGGGACAGGAGCGTTGCAGGTGCGATGAGGAAGTAAGCGTTCTCATTGCGCTTCTTACCCTGTGTTGTCTTGAACAACTAGCAAAATCTGTAGGTAAAAGGATGCAAGAGTATGCCCCGTTGCAGCACGTTTTTTTGAAACAGTGAAGGAGTTCAGGCCTGAACGGAGCTGTTTGGTTTGTGAGCCTGAGCCTACACCACCCATCAGTGTAATATTAAGCCAGCTGGATGCTCCTTTCATTCATTCATAAAGCACAATCAGCCGTACAACAGGCTTCCTCCCGAGGACGTGCCTAGAGGGAGGGTGCTCGGCCACGCTGCATCGCCCTCATCTAAAGCGCTCTAGCCCTGCTGTCATTAGGGGACCTTCCCGGGGGCTGCAGTGGCTTGCCAGGCAGCTGCTGTGCGGCTGCTCTTGGCCGTGCTGGGTAGCTCCCCTTGTGCTAGGTGGTGGTCAGCTGCTCAAAAGAGGGACTGCTAGTCCTGGTGCACAAATGGGAAACTGAGGCATGGAAGGGAAGTGACTTTTCCCGTTACATCGGAGTCAGGGAGTCTACAGCACGACTGGAAAATGGGTTCAGTTCTCCCGAACCCTAGTGTAGAGTTGTAACCAAAAGACGATTTCTTTCTGATGATGCGAAGGTTCACTCTACGTTTGTAGCCAGGCTCCCATTGCCAATATGCCATGTCCCAGGTGATGAGAAAAGTGCCTTGCTGCGGGTGGTGAAGATACAGAGCAGAGATGAAGTGAAATATTCCCAGGCAGGGCACGTGTTTCCTCTTCCGTGTCTGCAAGAGAAATCCAGTACCATTTTGCCATTCACTGTCTCTGCTGTTGGAAATCTGGCAGGTCTCATCTCCCAGAGAGCATCTCTCTGTGTAAGAACTTCCCCTTTTAGTCCTGGGAAGCAGATATCTCGTGGGATAGCTCATACTAAATAGAGAAAAGGAAGCTCAACAGCTGGAAGTGACAGGAGGGAGGTTTCCTGTGAGCTGCAAAATCCCAGGGCTTTCTTGCTAGAGCTGAGAAAGCATCTGAGGAAGGAGGAGGGAGCTGCTTGCTCTAATGCCATTCTCATTAATCACATTGCAAAGAAAGGAAATCAGAGAAAATCATTCAAATTACAGATGGCTAGATTAGGTAATTAGAATTTAGGCTAAAACAGATGTTTGTAATTAAGTGTTTATGTCATTGAGTAAAATCCAGATTGTAAAGTCTATTTCACAGGATTTTAATGGTTTTAATTCTCTGTGTTATGTTTGGGGGCAAAGATACAGATGATAATATTTTAGGAAGAAAAGAAAAAAAAACCACATGGCAAAACCCAGACTAGCCAAACCTGTTCATATTTCCCTGGAGATCAGTTTACCTTTAAACATGGCCTTTATGTGGGAGATTTCTGTAAATAAAACATAAAGCGGGATCTTCCACTCAGCCATGCTTAACCTGCTGTTAGTTTCTAGAGGGGTAGATGTGGTGTTGGGAGGAAGGTGTGCTGCATCCAGCAAGGAGCTGTAGCGTACCGAGGTAGAGCTCGGGCACCATCCCTGCTCCCGAGGCGCAGGGCATCAGACAGCGTTAGTTGTCTTAAAGACACTGTTGGGAATGGTCCTGCCAGCTGATGTGCACAAGGGCTGGGGATCTGTTTCCTGACCCTTTCTAGCTGGCGAGTTGTTCCCAGGGCTTTGCGTCACAGTTTTGTACCCTGCAACACCTCCTTAGCCCTCGGGTACAGCCTTTCCTCGTGCAGCTGACCAGCGTGCCAAGGGGAACGGAGCAGCGCGCCTGTCCGCCTGGGCCACCATCTGCTCCCTTTTCTGGAGCCTTGTTCTGATGAGGTATCCGTCAAGTGGCAATTTTTATCAGCAACTTTCATTGTCAAGAATTAGGCTTTAGGGATAGAGGGAAGGCCCCCCCGACCCATGAACCTGCGAGTGGAGGACCACCGCTGAGCTTACCAAGCCTTTCACATCCAGCCTGTCACGGAGCTCTTAACATTGCAGCGATGATACAAAAACAACAGGGATCTGCACAAATCAGATGATGCACGCAAGGAAGAGAATCAATTTGTTAACAGGCAAATTGGCTTTTTGTGACAGAGTGACAAAGCTGCGGTTTAAAATGAGAACATAAAAGCAGTGAGAGATTTTATAGGCGACATGAAGAAAGTTGAGGCGATGTACATGAGAGCAGTGACAGATCCCCTTTGCTGAATCTGCCTAGAGGAAGTTAAAAAGGTGCTGCCTCCAGCTGTCGCCCCACTCCTCTGCTGAAGGTTATGGCCCCAAGGCACGAGAGACCACGTCGCTGCTCTGCATCCGTTCCAGTGCAAAGTCAAGCAGCTTCACTTCCCGCACCGCTAACTTACATGAGCCCGCAGGAAAGCGGAGTGGATGCGCTAAAATGACCCAGTGCTCATCTGAACGTTCTGGGCTGCAGGAGATAGCTGGAAGCAGTGGGCTTGTGGTCACCCTCCCAGTTAACCTTGTGAGAAGACACTTGCCTACCTACGAAAGCCAGAGAGACCAAAGAACCCAGAGGAGCTGCTGCACTCCAATGCTATGTAATCGTGAACGGTTTCCTCCACAGAGCCTGCAGCCCAAATTACCTTGCTGTGTTGAAGATGATTTATTAGCGTTACGGAGTGACTGGTGGCAGAGGGAGATGGCCATTGGGTAGGTGGTGTAGGGCAAGAGAGCAAATGCTGCATTGGGTTGAGGTGAGAGCGGCAGCGCTGCTGATGGGGCGCTGCAGGTGGCGGGGAGCAGGACGGTCCCACACCAGTGACCACAGGAAGGTGTGGAGTGCCTTCGAGGGTTTTGATACCAGAGGAGCAGAGGAAGGAATAGAGTGAAGGCCATGAACCTTCCGGTCTGAGTCCTGGTGGCTGCTCAAGAGATACCGAAGGGGAATCAGGGTAGGTGTTGAAAAGGAGGGGCATGGGTCTGTTTACTTGCATGTTGCTGTGTGGCCAGGCTCCCGTGTGTCCAGGTGCCGTGCCCCAGGGCCCACAAAATTGAGAGGCTGGCATAGGAGCCTAGCTTTGAGCCCAGTGGGGCAGGGAATGGCTGGCATAAATGATAAGCAGGATCAGAAATGGAAATGCGGTGCTTCTGAGGAAAGTTGTGATTTTTTTTTAAAAAAGGAAAGAGTTATGTTGAGAGTATGGGAGGGACTCCCACTGCCTACCAAGAGGACTTGATCCTGTGCATCACAACCCCCTCCCCAATCCCTAAATTGCTTGAAATCATAAGGGGGCTGCCAGAAATCCTAACAAATGGTTCGAGGCTAAGGAGTAAAATATTCCAATCAATAATGTCAAATGCTTCACTAAGATCTACAAGTCTCTTGCTCACCAGCTAATAAGAGATCATTAACTGCTCAGGGAAAATGGAAATGAAAACCCAACAGGAGACAATTAAAAATCCTGGGCCAATATTCTGATTTGGTATGAGATGGTGAAACTTTGGGGTCACAGGGGTTGCGTTTGCTCTTGTAACATTTTCGTTTGGCCAACTCGTATTAATACAGTTCCTGATTCAGGAAAGCACTTGCTAATTGTGTATGGTATCCTGTAACCTGAATGGGATTCAGTCCACAGTTAAAATTAGGTATATGCTAAAGAGCTTCATGGAACAGGGGCTGAGGACAGGACAGGCTGGAGAGGTCCTATTGGTAAAAAAGGTACTGAAGGTAAAAAAGAAAGGTAGGGAGAAAGATATACGAGCTCCCTTAAGAAGCTCTGGAAAATGCTTCCCAGGAAGGGAATGTTTAGGTCAGATGTGAATACTAAGCAAAAAATTGTAGCAGACTTACCCCCGAACAGAAGGGAAGAAGTGCAGGAGAGAGGCTTGCTGCTGTTGCAAAGAGAACTGTGGTATCCCATAGCTGAGGCAGGACAGGAAACAGGATGCCTGGTTTCTGTTCCCACTCTGCCACCAATTCCTTGTGTGTCCTCAGACCGCTCAGCTCCTCTGGCGTTACAGTTTACCTCCTGCAAAAATAGCTGTAATAAAACTTCATAGCTCTGGAGCCAGTCACTCCTCATTATTAGCAGAAAGCTCTCAACATATATGAGCAAAGGTGCTGGCCGTTGCATGGGAGAAGGGTCAGCTTAACATGACAGATGCCAGTTAAGTTGTTCAGTGCTCACTGGAGAGTCCCCGGATGCTATTTGTGTAAGATGGATTAAACAGGTACGTGCAGGAGGAATGCAACGGAGCAAATGTGAGTCTGTACCAGGGTTGGAAAAGTAAGGGATTACTGGTGCTGTTAGATTGGTGTTTGGGGTTTTGCTAGCATTAGGCTGGAATCATGCGTTTGAACTCATGCCAACTTGTACGTTTTAAGGTTTTGTGCTGCTTGTTAACTGCCTAATCCTGGGCCATTGTGGTCAATGAGGTCTTACCACTGACCTGAGTAAGATCAAGCAGGGTTAAGTCTGGCTTACTCTGTTCCAATTAGTAATGCAGTTGAAGCCAAAGGTTTGTTGAGGTGATTGAACTGGGCAAGATTGTCCCTGCAGGGCCACTGGCAGAAATGAATAAGCCTAATGGGGCTTTGGGAGGAATAGGGGATGTGGATACTGCTGAAGTGCCGTAAGTCACAGAGTAAGGTGGGGGAAAGGAGCCCCAGGCTAGAGACTGAACCTGTTGCCAGGAGCCGGGATGGTAAGAGGATGCTCTCAGAAGTAGCCATGAGGAAAATGTAGCCTTGATAGTAATGAGCTGCAACGGCTTAATTCCAGCAGAGTCAGGAGGTGACAATAATTAAAAGTGAAATCTTAGTCACAACAGTGAACACAAGAGAGCAAATGGCTGATTATTAACTAGATCAAAAACATTGAAATGGTTGTGCATGGGCGAAAAACACGGTTTGTGAGGCTTGATGGGCAAAGAAATCCGATTAAAGGCAAACAAAGCAAAGATGAGAAGGAGAGGGGACGAGCTCTGTGATTCTGGACATTGCTTCAGCAATGCCATTACACAGCAGGTAGCATCCAGCAGGAAAGTGGAGGCTGTAGCAAGGGACTAGATGATCTCTATGGCTCTGAAAGCCAAGACTTAGTTGTTTGAGAAGCAGATCTAGCAAAACCTCTTTTCTTGTGAATCTGCCTCTCATAGCAGTGGTTGAAGAAGGACTCTCTGGTGCCTAATGAAGGCTGAAGCAACACAGTCATCTGGCCTTCTGGGGGTGCAGGCACAGGATCTTTACTCTGCCCAGCTGATGCTCTCAGGAGTGTTCCCCCTGGCCAACAGATTAATCAGGGGTCACCAAAGCACCAAAGACCCACAGCTTGATTAGAAAGGGTTAGAAACCCTGAGGAACAAGCAAGCAGAGACATAAAGGGTAAGGAAGCAAGCAAGAAGAGAAGGAGACACGTAACGGACTGGGAGTGGGACTGGGGCTGGCAAAGGGATTACACTTACCCCAGTGATGCCTACACAGGCACAGCAGTTCAGGGATACTATTGCTTTTGTCTCCCTGTCCTCGGATGGGTGCAGACAGGGTGCAGGGTATTGCTGGAGCAGAATGGTGGGCAAGCAGGGCTTGCTGTCTGCAGGGAGGAGGCCGAGGATTTTGCTCCTTTCTGATCCCCAGTGAGGCTGTGGGTAGAGCACTCTCCTGCTTGCTGCAAGGTCCTGAAAGTGCAGCAGGAGGCTCGATTTTTGTCTTCCCGTCTCAATTTTTTTCTTCCGTTTCCCCACAGCTCTCTTCTGCCCTGCTGTTTGATGCTGTGTATGCTGTGGTGACTGCCGTGCAGGAGCTGAACCGGAGCCAGGAGATTGGCGTGAAGCCCCTGTCCTGTGGGTCTGCCCAGATCTGGCAGCACGGCACCAGCCTGATGAACTACCTGAGAATGGTGAGAAGGGACTGAAGTTTGCTGGTGTGTTAGGAGCTAATGCTCGTCACTGCCGGAAGCAAAAGATGTGTATGTGCACGTCTGAGGTGCTGGCACAGTTCTCAAGCACAGTGTCAGTCTGTTTGAAGGTGGCACTGGGAATCAAAAGAGAGGAGATCTGAGGGCTGGTTTGTCACTGGCCGTGGAACGACATGAAACTCTCCATTTTTCAGGCTTTGCTGCAGAAAAACTGGAATTCAATGATATTTTTTTTTTAAGTATGAATGTTTCTAAGTGATTTGAGCTCTGTTTTGAGTGAACTTGAGTTGATACAAGGTCATGTAATACAATCGCTTAGAGCTCAGTGGCAAGAGGTGAGTTTCCCTGTGAAGGGCTTTGGGCTTCTTTGAACCCAAAAGTGTGGTTGCTGGAACCAGTCAAGCCTAGTTCTGGCACAAGAACAGATCCTGAAATTTCAGCCTTGTGAAACAGTTGGAGTTTGTCAATGTGATTCCTCCGAGCTGAGCTTGACCATACAGAAGCAGCATGTTTTCTGAGTCTGTTTGGAGTGCAAGTGAAACGTCATGAGATTTCTTTTTTCCCCGCAAAGGAAGGCTCAGCTGAACCTGAACCTTGTGCCACTTTGGTCCACGCATGTGAACCCTGCTTTAAATCTCACCCGTAGTCAGAGACAGCAGAACTCCAGCTTCCCTTGGCTCTGCTACGAGGAGGCCCAGTAGCTTGCCCTTGTTCCTGAAGAGGTGCTCCAGCAGCAAGTGAGCAGTGGTTAATCTGCACAGTGAGGCTAGAGACTCATCCTGGCTCCGTTGCAACATGCTCTTGTGTTCAATGCCGGCCTGATGCAGTGAAACAGCATGTAATGGTTTGTGGAGGAATCCCCAGCTAGTGATTCGGTGTGATACGGCGAAAAGCGCAGCGTTAGCCTTGGGATGGAGGGAGGTGGCGAGGGGCTGCAGAGGGGATTGTTCCAAAGCAGCTGGTGCAAAGAAATTTGGGGAGCCCTGCACCTCGCGCTGCTGATTCTCCTGCTCCCCTCCACGTCTCTCAGTGCTACCCTAGCCAGACTCCGAAAGCACTTCGGATTGAGACATGAGGATTGCATTGCTGTTGCCGCTGGGAGGGCGGATGGCCGGTGTGCTCTGCTGCAGGCATGGGGTGAGCCGCCTCGATGGGCGCTGTAACTGATTCTCTCTTGGACAGGTAGAATTGGAAGGTCTCACCGGCCACATCGAATTCAACAGCAAAGGTCAGCGGTCCAACTACGCCCTGAAAATCCTGCAGCACACGCGCAACGGCTTCCGGCAGGTAAGAGCAGCCGTGCTGCCCGGGGGAGGGTGCCCAGGGACCGTCTGTGCGTAGCCTGGCGAGGGCTCGGCTCAGGCTGCTGCTGCGGGGCAAAGGGGGTTGCAGACACCCCTTCTTGCAAGAGGAGGTGTTCAGCAAGCCACAAGCGCAGCATGGGTGTCACAGTAGCTCTCACTGGGCCTGGGCTGGCAAACACACCGTGTTTCACTTCATCAAGAACGTGTCTTGAGATAATTCAGATTTGTCTTAATGTCTCAGGCCCCTGAGGTGGTGATGTTAAAGCCAATATCTGTCCTGTCACAGTAACCCTCCTGCGCAGGAGATAATGCAGGGCATAAAGTGTGTGCTAGATACAAGCTCACACTCAAGATCCTTTTGTTCTTAAGCCTGTGGAGACACGTGTACTCAAAATTATTTGGATGGGGAAAAATGGCATCATTTCCCATGAAATGGGCAAAAAAGGGTACTATGATCCTTTCCAAACGACTGCTTCTGGAAGGGAAAACGAAGGGAGAAATCCCATGCCAGGAGCTCCCCACCGTCTCTCCCCAGCGTGGCGTGTGGGAGGAAGTACAGGGTAATTTACCTCTCGGTTTCTGGTGTGTGTTCCTCTGTAATGGGTTCGCTTAGCTCAGACTCTCGTTTGCTTTTTGTCTCGGTGCTTGCAGATTCCTCACAGCATTGGTCCTTTCTCTGCTTGTTTACCCTCTTTCTGTCCAAGGGGTGTTTTCTGGATTCAGCTAAGGTTAAGGATAACTCTGTGGGGCCACAGATACCAAACTGGTGAGATTATGTGACACAAGCCCAAGGAATTAGGGTTTTACTCGTAAATCCAAACCTCCTTCGTGAAAAAAGTGGAAGTCCCAGAAAAAGGGTTTTCATCTGTCTTATTTCCCTGCTGACAGCTCTACACCTGCCCTTTTCTCGGAGATTGCCACTTCTCCTAGACGCTAGCAGAGAACAAAAGCCATTGTACCTTGCCACACACCAGCAGAGCATTTTGGCATTAGGAAATCTCTCCTGGTCTGGCAGCAGTGAATTTTAGCCTCGGCAAGGATGTTGCCTGCCAGTTCTTACCTGTCAAGTGACAGCTCAGCTTTGATGCTGCCTTTAGCTGAGTGAGCGGGGAATCAGGATGGCATTTTCCCCACAGTAAGATCTCTCATAGCACCAATGCCCTTTTAATCATTTCCCAAACCCATCATACTCTGAGCAAAAGTGACAGATCCAAGCACATCTGCATTAATAAGAGCATGCATTCAGCTGGAGCAAAGGAAGCAAATGCTGTAAACCGCACTACGACAGCTGTGTTTTTGATGCGTTTAAATGTGGCAGGGAGTTCACATTAAACGCACAGGTTCTCTTGGAGCAGTGCTTCTCCCAGAGCTCCGCAGAGAGCTCTGACTGCAGCCTAATCTGCCCTGAGACAAAAGTCTCAGCTCTTCTCCACAAACCCGCTCTGACGGGAGAAAACCTTTTTTGACCTGTTGCATGCAACAGCTCGGTAAATAAGCAGCTTCATGTTTCAGAGGTACCCAGGAAAGCTGCGCTGGGACTAAGCTTTTCAAATTTCCCATCAGAGCGCGGTGGTGATAAATCACTTCCAGCGGCAGTACCAAGGTGCTGGAAGGACGGGGCAGTCCCTCGGTGTGCGCAGCTGCCTGCTGAGAGCCTGTGGGGACTGCGAGCCCTCTCTTGTCAGAAACCCACCAGGGAGGAGCTGGTCTTAATAAAACTGCTCCCTGTGCCTGCGGCAGCCTTTCCGCCGTCTGCGCTCCCCTTCTCAGGCAGCCCCCTCTCAGGGGTCCTGCCTGACTGATAGCAGCGCCCGGAGGGGTGTCAGGGCCCTTCACAGGCTGTTTGAGAAACACGAGAAACACAAGAGTTTCTCGTGAGGTGCCCGGCTGGGAAGGGCATCCCTGGGCAGAGCTGTGAAACCTGGGCAGGGTCCTGCCTGGTCCTGCCCGCCCCTCTCGGTCACTGCAAAGGGAAACCAAAGGCCACTCTGCTCTGCCATAGATGGTTATTTTCTTCTCGCCAACCCAGCTTCTTGTAATAAAAATGACCAAATAAGTCATTAGAAATCATTTAATTAAACCCACCGTGAGGGGATGGGATAAGGAACAGACATTCGCATCCTGGAGACAATCTTATTCCCAAGGGTTATATTAACTCATTTGCTCAGGCTCTTGTTTGAAACACTCCTGTTCCCGCCTTATTTTTAATCAAGCTCACACTCGCTGCCCATTTCTCTCTTTCTCTCTTTCCCTCTTTCTCCTTCTCTCTCCCCCTCTCTCTCCTTCCATCTATCAAAGCCACTGGGACTTCCAGCTCATCAGCTTTGATAGAGAATTCTCTGACTTTGGAAGCTGATCCAGCCAGCAAACAAATTAGAGACACTTAGATTTTCTAACTTGCTGTTGCTTTTGGGCAAGGAGAGGCAAGGCTTTTTGACATCCAATTTTTAATACATTTATGTAACGCACCAAACGTGTCTTTTCCTGATTTAGCTTAACTAGTGGAAATTTTTCCCCAGCCATATGAGAGCTGCTCTCTGTTCATAGGATGTGAGATAAAGCACAGACTCATTAATGTGTCGGTGATCCATAGATCTGACAAGGACTGAGTTTGTAAATGTCATCTTTTTCTTTTTTCCCCTTTCTTTGCCCCTTTAAAAAAACATTGCAGCACACCCCTCCGGTTTCAGCATAGTGATTTGCAGTGAACCAAGAGCTAAGGTTTGGCAGCTTAACAGGAGAAGGGAAGGAAGAGGGGCTGTGATTGATACGGCCCCAGGGAAGGCAAGCGTGCAGAGCAGAGGCAGGGGAAGCCGCTGCGGGGCTGGAGCCCTGCTGTGGGCACGTTGTCCCCAGCTCTGCCTGTGACCCCTTGCTCTTGCCCGGTCCTAGGTGTGGCTGATTAGTCGCCGTTTAGCTCAAGGCTCTGCTGGTGTCCTGAGACAGAGCGGTGGAAGTGACGGGTGTCTAATTGGTATGTTGATGAGATACAGATGAGTTACCAGCCGATAGCTCTGAGACCCTCCGCAATCCCCGCCACATCAAACCTTTTTAACTTAGAAGCAGCTAATCAGTCTCGATGGGGCTTGTTCCTCTTTAGCCGTTACCCCCAGCAAGAGTTCAGGGACAGATCCTGCCAAGAGCTGAATGTCTTTTGCCCCCTGTGTGCCACCGCCAGGTCCTGCCTGGGCTGTGCCGGGTGCCAGTCATGTTGTCTGAAGGGGACGTCTGGGGAGGAAGGGGATCGCAGGGGTTGCTGCCTGGCCTCGGGTGGCCTGTGTGCGTGTCTCGTGGTTGTACAGGTTTTAATAGTTGGTGTTCCCTGTGTCCCACGCTAACTTCTGTGGAGGAAGCTTTTGCCTGCTTGCCTTGCGGGCGTCAGTCTTGCAGCAGTGTCCTTCAGGAGTGCCAGCCACATGGCAGACCCGTGCAGTGTCCTCTGAGGGCTTTCCTTTGTTTGTTTTATTCCCTTTCCCTCCCCAGATGCCCCTGAATTCCCTCCGCTTCGGGCCAACGAAGGCACCACGTTCCAAGTACCTACTTAATTGTTTCTCCTCCTGGCACAGTCTCTTTCCCGTTACTGCTGACAAGGCTCTCCAAATGCAGACTTGATGAGAGACGATAGCATTTTGTACTCCTTCCTTTTCCTGGGGACATGGAGGAAGGTGAGGTGATGAATGCAATCTGTAGGACAGTGCTTGCTACTCAGCGCCCAGAAGGTATCTGGGTTTGTTGCGGTGGCAGTCTCCTGCCTCTTTTAAGACACCTGTATTCAGGGCTGGCTTTACCTTAAATTTTAGCTGGGGAGTGGGGGTGGTAAGTACCCGTGGTGCCTTTGAAGCTTATGGAGAGGTCTTGCCGTGTCATCTCTCCCTGCCATCAGCTGCCTTTCGGGCCTGCAGGGCACTGAGCAGAAGACTTCATTAAAATCATTAGCTTGAGTGGTATTTTGTCATCTCGCGTCACAAGGAGCTTGAAAGCCCAGGCATCGTTAACGCGGCTGCGTCTGAACGGAGGAGCTGAAGGATTGAAGGAGCGAACTGGGAATGCCCCGCTTGCATCGCGTTAGCCGCTGGTGATTTTCTTTGGAGATGTGAAATCTTTAAGTGTCACCGATCCAAATAACGCCTTTTGCAGAGCAGCTAATTTGAGGGCCCTTGCCTGCCTGTGGGGACGGGGCAGTGTCACGAGCAACGGCACTTCCTTGCTTATTCCAGGCTTGAAGCTCTTTGGGCTGGTTCGCGCTGAAGCTGTGCGTTTGCTCCCTGCCTAGGCGGAGGACGTATAACAAGGCAGACCTCCTGCCTCGAGACGCTTGCAGGAGGGATGGGCAGAGCGGGGCTGGCTCTCCCGGCGGCAGAGGCAGAGGGGCTGAGCGCAGGGAGGTGCAGAGGTGACACCATGGGGGTCTGCAGTGGGACCACACAGCATGAGGACGTGGAGGGAACTTTCTCCATCCAGGCCACGGGCTGTCACCTGCCACGAGGGTGGACGATCCCTTTTGCAAAGGTATCGAGCTCCAGGTGGTTGTGTTGCCCTCGCTGCTGCTGTGGGAAAGGTATGCCATCACTTCAGCTCCTCTGATCATTAGAAACCCTCTTCTAATTTTCAGCCTGTTTATTTCTGGCTGGTTTATATCTATTTATTTTTGTGCCAACGCTATCATTTTAGCTTCAAAAGCAGTTCTACCTCTTTGCTACGGACCTCCTCCACCTGGTGTATTTATACAGACCAATCATATCTGCTACTAAAAAATCCTGAGTCCTAAAAACTCTTTAAGTCCTAGTCCAGAGCCTTAACAACAAGATCATCTTATCCACGTACGTGTAGAGCATTTGATTGTTTTCTAACACATTTTGCAGATGAATATGTTTTCTGTTTTTCGGAGGCTCTTTATACGTAGATAGAAACGATTAAAATCACCTTGACATCCATCTTGCAAGAGAGGGAGAGATCTGAGGATCCCAGACATCTTCTGACACATTACACTTCAGCAACAGTGAACAGCGTGAGGAGTCAATTAGTGGCTTTATCATACTGTGAGGGGGACAGTGGTGAGCTGGAACGAGCCAGGATGGGGTGGAAGTACCCCGGCACACGGGAGTGTTTGGCTTTGGTGCTGTGTTAAAAGCAAGGTCAAACCCACTGCGCTGTCAGAGGAGGAGGCAGTCAATTAGTCTCAGTATGCCAGCAGGGGAGGGACAAATTTGAGAACAGTGAGGGCTGTTAAAATTAAAGTTAATCTGTCACTAATCTCTGGTTGTGAAATCTGGGAGAAAAAAAATTAGGCAATGTTTATGACTGATCACTCGCTCAGAGAGGCAATTGCTGCAGAGGGTGTGTTGTTTAGCAATCGCAGCAAGAGGCAAGCACCTTCGTGCAGCGCTGAGGAGCACAGCCAGGATAAATCCGTCCCGTCACACTGATGCAGACCCTGCGCAGGCCAGTTAAAGCTGTGCTTCAAGGACTCCCTGTCCATGAAGTACATGGTAAATCTCCCAATTTGGGACCGTTGTTCCCAGAGATGAGTCCTGCACTACAGTGTCACTGTGATGCTACGAGCTTGATGGTAGTTAAGCCACAACGAGCTGTCAAGAGAACGGGATGCCCAAGGTCTGCTCCCAGCCTGCTCCGACACGCCATCACTGAGCCTCCATCTCCCCGCCTGTCAGGGGAGGCTAACAACCCCCCAGTGCCTCCCTTGTTGGTGGGGAGCCTCCAAGAGTTCATGCTTCCAGCGCATTCAGAGGTCCTTGCCATGGCAGGTGCTTCTAGCAGAGCGTTGCTAATGTTGGAGAAGGGGCTGGGCTGACAGCTCAGAGGAATAATCTCTGTTGTGTTATCCGCAGAGTAAACAAGCCCCCCCAGGGACTCAGCTGGCTCTGCCTGCACTGCTGCATCCCGGTGCCTCGGCTCCAGCCAGGGAGGAGAGCAGACACGCACGTGACTGTCCGTTGCTTTCCCTGCCTGCTTTCCTTCTGCGGAGCCGTCGAGCGCAAGCTGTCCTGTGTGCGCTTCCCACTGCTCCTTGTGCCTAGCGATGAGCAGACTGGATTTGGGACTCCTTGCAGATGGCCACTTTTGTAATGGCTTGTCAGGTGCTTGGGCTGGATTTGCACCGACAGCCAGGAGAAGAAAGCACTTGGCCCTTTCCTCGATGCCCAGAGCAATTCAGTCTGCCGACAGTGTAGCAGCATGGCTGCAGTTTCAGGTTGCGTTTGACTCGGATGCACGAGCTGGGAAGTGACTCTGAAGTCCTCGAGCCTTCAGTCATGCCAGAGGCAAAGCACCACCAAGAAAAGCGACTGAGTGCATGGAGTCCGTCCTGAGGTGGTGTAAATCAGCGTGCCTCCCATTCATTTCCATGGCAGTGCACCCACCTGGCCCTGTGTAGCTCTGTGTTGCCTTCCACCCACCTCTTTGAACATAATGAGATTACTCTTTGATGGAAGAGAAATTGATTTTTTCCTACCACCCTGACAGCTGTGGCACAGTGAAAGGATAACCTGCCTTAGCCCGACAGCGCCCGAGACTGCTCAGAATCACAGAATCCTATAGGTTGGAAAAGACCTTTAAGATCATCGAGTCCAACCATAAGCCTAACACTACCAAGCCCACCACTATACCATGTCCCTAAGCACCTCATCCAAACGTCCTTTAAATACCTCCAGGGATGGCGACTCCACCACTTCCCTGGGCAGCCTGTTCCAGTGCTTGATAACCCTCTTGGTGAAGTAAAATTTCCTAATATCCAGTCTAAACCTCCCCTGGCGCAACTTGAGGCCATTTCCTCTTGTCCTATCACTTGTTACCTGGGAGAAGAGACCGACCCCACCTCTCTACAGCCTCCTTTCAGGCAGTTGCAGAGAGCGATGAGGTCTCCCCTCAGCCTGCTTTTCTCCAGGCTGAACAACCCCAGGTCCCTCAGCCGCTCCCCATCAGCCTTGTGCTCCAGACCCTTCCCCAGCTCCGTTGCCCTTCTCTGGACACGCTCCAGCCCCTCAATGTCTCTCTTGTGGTGAGGGGCCCAACACTGAACACAGCATTCGAGGTGCGGCCTCACCAGTACCGAGTACTGCTCGTGTCAGTGTGAGGGAACTCGGACCGGATTTTCTCTGGCACCGTGGCTACAGAAGAGCCGTGAAGACACCCCTGCATGTTGGGGTCACCCACTACCTCGTAGGGTCGCAGCAGCTCGCTTCAGTGGCGTCAGAGGACTTAGGCTGTGGCCAGCAACCCAGCACGCAGAGGGCTGGGACCTGATGGGGGCAGAGAGGTTTTGCAGGAGAAAAAGGAGAGAGAAGGGGTCTCGGAGGGAGCTGGCCTCCCTCAGCCGCCAGACTATCCATGAGAAAAAACAGACTCTTTTAGGGAGCGTAAGAGAGTGAGAGCCTAATTTGCATGTTCTGATTGAGCTGCTGGAGGTGCTGATCTCCCTGCCCAGAGCTCTGAGGGAGGGAGATTAGGCTGTTGAAGTTAAAATTAGGTTTTGTTGAATATTCCTCCCCTTGGCTGAAGGCAGCGGCTGGTTGCATTGCGTCACAGCTGAGTCACGATGTCTTCCCAAGCGCAGGGGGACTGGTCCCCGCCACCGGTGGCGGGAATTAGGTTTTCTGCAGCGACACTGATGCTTGGATGGGTGTATTAGGCTGTCCGTGGAGCTGTTGGGTGTGATGAGCCTGAATCAAAGGGTTTGGAAGTACTTAATTGTAGTAGTTGGCACCCGTTAGAGCAGATAGAGGAGATGAGTCACAGTACAGCACCGCTGAGAACGTGGCTTCGTTTCACCGCCTGCTGCCAAGGTGGAGCTGCTGGTCAGGGCTGGAAGGCATCTGCCCCACATCAGTGCTGCTGCTCTGGTGAGTGCAAGGGAAGCTGCGATGCTGTGATACTCCCCGTGAAGTGGCATTTCCCTCCGAGGAACTCACTGTGGCCAATACCAGCCTTTAACTCACGACAGTGACACTCACAGGAGGACAGCAGGAGGTTTTGCTTGCTTTCAGGCAGGTGAAACCTTTGTTCAAAGTTGCAGACACAGCGTAAGGCAGGACAGGAGTTGGAGACAGGAACCCCCTCTCCCCATTTCTGGGCTTTCACTGTGAAATCATGAGACTTCAGCACTTCCTGAAGCTCTTCCGAGCTGTGTCTGCAACACATGGCGCCCGTGTGAAGAGCTCGGTGTCATCAAACCTGGGTGCAGCACTGACCCCGCAGTGCGTGCTGGTGGTTGGGTCTCGCTGCGGGACGGTGCAGCCCAGCCAAAGCCCGGCTATAGCACTGCCTTTCTGGCAGCCTCCCATGAAGCGCCTCTGTGCCCCGTCCCCTTTAGGAGTTGACCTCCAGAGAAGGGAGGAGGTGAAGGGGTCCACCAAAATGCACCAGGCTGAGCGCGATGCCCAAGTCTTTGTCCTGCGGCCATGACCTAGCTGCCATGCCTTAGTGTGAGGGACGGAGAGGCCCCCAGCCGCACCGTGCTGGGAGAGACGAGCTTGCAGATTTGGCTGCGTGGGGGCTGCTGGGTAAGATGGACCCGTCTTGGTGGCATTTGGGGACAAAGCAGAAGGCTGCTTGGCCACCGCGAGCCCCGGGCAGCTGCCCGCCGCACAGCTCTCTCCTGGTGCGGGGCTTTGCCGCAGCTGCAGGGAGGACGTGTGGGAAGGCAGTGCCCGCCGTGGGCAGGGACAGGTTTTTGGCGTTGTCGTGCCGGTGGGGGTGTGCCGGGGCTGTGCACCAGCGGGTTAATCTCTCTGCTGGCCCATTGGGGGGGTGCATTGTAAAGGTAATGGAGCATTCATAAACACCTCTTCCAGGGCCAGCTTGATGGTTGTCAGTCACTGGAGCCATATGGCGGGTGCGTACAGTAATTTGCCCTGTAAATTCCCTTATTGTGCTGTTTATCTCTCCAGATCGGCCACTGGCATGTTTCTGAAGGACTCAGCATGGACAACAGGATCTTCTCCTCCAACATATCAGACAGTCTGTTCAACACCACGCTCATTGTCACCACCATCCTGGTAAGTGAGGGGGTCACCTACAGTTCCCATTAGCTCTTTGCCAGCCCAACGCTTAGGGGTGTCAATCAGCTAGAATATTATTCCCTCTTCCTACCCCCCTCGGCCCCCAGCATGCAGCATCGCACACTGATTTCATAAAGAACAGACGATCAAATCTCTAATTACAGCACTGAGGACAATTCATGACAGTGTAATTAAACTCAAGTTGATGTTTCATATGGAAATGATATTTGATGAGTTCAGAAGCAGCTGGGGAGAGGGTTGGGATGGGGATAAGTTGCCATTTTACATTCATCTCTGAATGATGTTCTTGTTTTGCATACAGCTGGTAAGTTGGAAGGGACAGTTGACCCTTCTACCCATAAAATTACTGAAATTGGCCAAGATGGGTACAACTGTTATGAACTAAGACTTCACATCTACAGGCACCACTGTCCTTATTCAACAAATTCCCCTTCCAGGTGCTGCCTGTCCCATGATTTTTTCCAGTGCCTCTGCTCCTTCCTTAAGACACTCAAAATCCTGAAGAACTCTGGGCACTATCTCCTCATGGCCCATAAAGTTTGTTGAAAATGGGGCAAACTGTGAAAGTGGCTATATGCCAAGAGAAGCTGGGATCTAGTGTCTTGCCATAACTCGGAGCAGTCACTGGGCTGCTCTGGCATATGCCAGTTGGAAACAGCCCCCAAAGCATGATCCCTTAGCTCTGCTTCATATCCTAAAGTAGGATTTATCTGCTGCACCTCCAGCGCATCCCTGACACAGCAGGGGCCAATGAATACCAGTGCAGAAACAGCTCTGCTAGCTTTACACCACTTTGGGTTTCCAAGTGATCAAACCAGCTTTCCGTATCTCTTACACCCTGGTCGAGAGGGATATATCGGGACGGGAGGTTGGCTTGGGTGCCCCTTATCAGAGCTTCTGCCATCCCAGTGCTGCCAGGGAGCCCACTGCCCTCTCTGCCCCGTGCTCGGCGCCGTGCTGGTGGGATGCCTCGGCTAAGATGGGAATGACAGCTGCCCAGTTTCAATGCAGGAAAACCCTTACTTAATGCTGAAGTGGAACCATCAGGAGCTGGAAGGCAATGACCGCTACGAGGGCTTCTGCGTGGACATGCTGAAGGAGCTGGCAGAGATCCTGCGTTTCAACTATAAGATCCACCTTGTCGGCGATGGTGTGTATGGAGTCCCTGAGGCAAACGGCACGTGGACAGGGATGGTCGGGGAGCTGATTGCTCGAGTAAGTGAATTAGCTGCTCTTTTTAATGTGCTCTAGAGGGACTTGGCAATGAAAAGCCCTGATGCTTTATTAAGTGCTCCAGGATGAGAAGGATGGATGGGGGTTTTAGTCCACTTGTGAGACTTTGAGCAGAAGATCTCCGTTTAATGTTTTCTCCCAATGGCAAATGTATTTGTTGTGTTGATGTGACAGTGTGCGAAGTAGTCAGAGCAGGAGTTAGGGCCCCTGGGTGCTCTCAGGGGTGCTTGCTTTGTTGGAAGGCAGGCCTGGGCTCCCTGCATAAGAGCTCGATACACAATGGATTATTTTTTTTCCCCAGTGGAAAAATTAATGAAAACTTGAAACAGAAAAATATGCAGGCTCTGGCACGGGTCGGTAGAAGCTGAAGGAAACTCACAAAGCCACACTGTTCGGGAGGGAAGAAAGTAAGAATCACATTTCTACCCAGGAAAGTTTTGGCAGATTCATTTCAGCTCCTTGACTTTGAGTATTGTTTTTGGAGAGGAACATTTTTTGTTTGCTTGAAGTGCGTGGATCGAGATCTTTTCATGGCTCTGCTTCATGGTGTTGCTGCACAGCAGCTAGACTGAAAGCTGAATGCTTTTGCTGGGTTTGACAACACTTCTGCGTACGTGTGTGCTCAGTCAGCCCGTACCCCCCTCCCTGCTCTTTGTTTTCCTCTGCAGCTAAAGGTAGTCCTTCCCCAGGGATCCTGAAGCTTAAATACAGTTCATGAAATGCTCTGAGATCCTTACTAAAATAGGCTTAGCCAAAGCTAACATTAAGACTGATGTTATTTAAACCAATACTTCCTCGCTCACCGATTTCTACCCTGCCTTGTTATTACCGAAGCGCCTGTGAGAACCCAGTGACAGTTTCTCAGCTGGTGGCAAATCCACAGTGAGGTGTATTTATGATAATCCACACCTCTGTGTGAGAGGAGCCCCTGAGCCACCCCATCGTTATCCTCACAACAGTGGCACGTCCCTCCTGCGAAGTGGAGGAACAAGGGTCCGAATCCGTCCCCTGTGGCTCCGGGCAGGGGTCTGGGGCTCCTGCTGCAGCTTTCCTCCCGGCTGCGGGAGATGAGCAGCATCTCTAGAAGGTGCCCACCGGCATCTGTCTGCTGCTTCCCTGGATGGCGAAGGGGACCTGGCTGACGCTTGTCCTGCCTACCTTAGGAGCTTCAACTGAGTGTCTGAAGTCAGGTGGGACAACTCTAGGTCTAAAAGACTTACTGAGCGTCAGGGACAGGGCACAATATGGACTGGAGATCCCTCCTGAATGAGTGCCCTGTCTCCTGGGTCGCCCTTCCCCGGCAGAGCGATAGCTCTTGATGCCAGCTGAGATCCCACCTCCGTCTGCTTCTTCTAAAGAGCCTTCTGTATGGTTGTTTGCAAATGCTCTGGGCTATTGGCATAGTTTTTATACGTATCTCTGCGTGTGTGTGTGTATATACACACACACACACACAATTACGGTTCTGCAACGTTTCTTTTGGGAGGCAAGAAGGAAGGCGCAGAGAGCAGCGTGTGATCTATGCAAACAAAGGAAGGGAACAGCCATCAAATTTTTGGCCTACTAACCTTGGCAGTGCCTCTCCATTAAATGGGAGCTTCTGGAGGGTTGTCTGTCTTTAGTGATAAGTGTTTTAACTTCATCTTCACATAGAAACCATTTGTTTCTTCTGCAGCTCGAGCCTTATTTAGGAGGATTTTTACTTCTGCTTCAGCAGGGCAGAGCTGGCAAAGCCTATGTGAGGCTGAATCAAAAATTGGAGAAGAGAAAAAGCTTTCTCTGCTTTGTTCTTTCTAGGCCCTTTAGAGTCTTTATAATGGCTTCAGCGAGTTTTTGATCAGTCCCAGGGAGTGGCACTTTGGCTCAGGTCAGCCAGGGCAGATCTGGCCATGTGCGTGCTGTTGTGTTTGTTCAGGGCTGCTCGGGTGGGACGTTGCTTTCTGAGGTCATTTCAGAGCCCAAGGGGTTCCTCTCCTTCCTTGACAGTCAGCCCCCAAGGGGGTTTGTCCTCGGTTCCAGCCCCTTGTCCATCCCCTACACCACTTCAGAACCACTCGAAGCAGAAGAGCCAAATGATCCTATGTTGGGCACACGCGTTCCTCTTTCAGTAGATTTATTCCTTGGGCACTGTTCTCCATACAGCCTTTAGCACAGAGAGGGCATTAGTTGGGACACAAACTTGTCACACGGGTCAAAACTTCCCAAATCCTACCCAAAATAACAGCTCTGCGCCTGTCTCTTTGTGCAGTGCTGTATTATTGTAGGAAACTGATTCCTTCTTGACCCCGATCAGCTGTCAGAAAGTGCGGTTTGACTCACGTGCATTTAATGTGCAGGACCAGAAGGTCAGAAAATTATCCAGCTCCATGCAATACCTTTCCAGTATTTTTTTTGTCTCTGTAATGCCCCTGTGGCACTGAATCTCCTCCGAGCGACTATAGGCTATATGGGAAAAGTGTTTCATTTTATTGCTTCTAAATTAACCAGCCATTGATTTATTCTTAAGTGCTGAAAATTCTATTACAGCTAATTGTGAACTATGATATGATTGAGAAGGATGCTATATAAACATAAATTTGTTGTTGACCCAAATTCAACAGTACATATCTTATCGACCTGCTCACAAAACTAATTAAGAGCTAAGGAAGAGGGGGACCGGGATGGCTTAGGGAATTAGTGGAAGAGCTGTAGACAATCCTGTGTCTAGGTCAGCAGTCTGGCTCGTCGTCACATCAGGAAACCTGTAAATTTTGTGATCAGCCGATGGGGATTTGGCTTGGGAGAAATCACTTGGACGGACTCAAGCCCATTCCTTAGTGAAAGATGTCACAAACTCAGAAAACACCGAGCTAATTGGTCCCTCTGTGCACGCAGGGCAGGGAGGCTGAACACCCTGCTCATTCCTCGAGTGAGCAGGGGAGTAAAGCCGCTCTCCGGCCGGGGCAGATTTCCCCCATTAGCCTTGCCGGCTCTGGCACAGACAACTGCAGTCTCCAGCAGTTCGGCCGGCACCGTACACGTGTGCTACGCATAATAAGCAAACAAGGGGGAACAGCAAATCTTCCCGTCTCCTACTCTTTGGTGTCAGAGCCTTAGGGGATAATAGGGCTGGAAGAATTACATCTCGCTCCTTCCCGCTGCAGTACGGCCTCTGGCTCAGAGTCCCTGACGGTTGCTGGTCTTCCCGTTCTCTCTCTCTCCAGCGTGTCCTCGAGCTGAAATGAATTTGCTAGTCTGCTACAAGCCAACGAATGTATTTTCAAGGCAACGTGACAGCTCTCTCCTTGTTCTGCCACGCCTGTATTTGCTGTCTTGGTAGCGTAGTGCCGTGGTGGCTGTGCTCAGTGCCTGTAGATCGGCTCGCAGCGAGCCGTCGGTGCTCGGCTCCCTTGCTCCTCCCTGAGGAGGTGGGCTTGTGTCTGAGCGATCCCTCAGCAACAGTTCCTGAATTCACCCATCTCGGGAATGCCCCCGGAGAATAGAGCCGAGCTAAGAAGCGATGGTGTGGTTTGGTTTTGCCAGGAAGCTTTGTTGGCAGGAACCCGATGCTGCAGTTTTGCTGTAAGACCTCTGAGAAACTTCCCTCTGATGCAGCCGGGGTCAGTACCCTGTCTGGCTGGGTACCGGTGCTAGGTGACGGTCCCCTCCGCAGAGGACCCGGCCCGCTAACCTGTGCAGGGTGCAGGGGACGAGAAGGAAAAAGCGGCCCCGGCAGGAGCACACTCCATGCAGACTGGCCGTGTGTTTTGTGCAGCTCGTATCAGCTGCTCGGGCTTCCTTCGGCACTGTTTAAATAACATATTGCTTTTGGTGATGGTAACACAGCAGATCCGTGAGTGTTTCCAGGGCAAGCGCATTTGGGCGAGGCTGGCGCTGCTGCAGAAGGCACCAGTGAGGAGGTGCATGGAGTGAGGAGCGGGTGACTGGGGACAGCAGGCTCCTGCTCTTCCCTTCTGCGCAGAATCATTGAGGGGGTGAGATGCTGTGGAATAACGCTAGATCTTTGCTATCTGTGCCAGTGGTTTGAATCTGGCTGGGATCGGTGGTGGTCAAAGCTCTTTTTAAAGTGAGGGAGATGAAGGTTGTCCATCTCGTGGAAGGATCTGGCCTCAGGAGCAGCAACACAAAGAACTGAAAGGACCATAAAGCTTTGGGCTGATGGTTTTTCCAGCTTCCTTGCTGGTGACCAGGTGGTGCTTTACAGTCAGAGGCCCTCTCCCTTCAACTGCTCCAAAGACGGGGAATGGCAGGAAGGGGAAGGGAGGGGGAAGGTATTTCAAAATTGGCAGAGTCCTGCTCTCCGCTCGGCAGTGGGTGTTGGTGTTCAGCAAGAAAAGCTGTGCGTGGGTGAAGGGAGGGAGGGGGAGTCTGTTTGCACGCTATCGCGCTGGCAAGTGTGACATGGGGGGGCTCGAGAGGGTGGGGAGTGAGGGGGAGTGGGGAAGTGAGGGAGCGTGGGTTGTTGAGCAAACACGGCGCGGGTATGGGCAGAGAGGTTTGCGTCGCGCTGCTGATTTTGCCAGAATTGCGCACGAGATGCTGGGTGTGGTCTGAGCTGGTTAGGTCTCGCTGCTGTCCCCTGCGGGCTGAGGGTCCCCGTTCCTGGTGCTACACCTTAACTGGCTTTTGCCACGGGCATGGTGAACACCTGGCACAGACTTTTTCCTCCCACCCCTAGAGATAGTCCAGGTGAAGAAACACGAGTGAAGGCAGACTTGAGGCTGACATCTGCACTGATTGCTGGTCATCCCATCCCTGACTGTGGCTTAAACGGAGGGCTGCAGCCTCCAGGGCTTTCAGGCTGTCACTTTTCATATGGCAGAATTCATGCATGTCCTTAAAAACACCCAAGCACCAGTTTTCAGTGACCCTCATCTGGCCCTGCTTTTTAAATGCAAGAATATGCATCCGAGTGCGCAACCTGGCTGCCGCTCGCTCCAGCGGGAGGAGCCGCACAACCCAAAATAGCTCCTGTCAGATCAGATGGGCAGCTGGAGCAGAAGCAATCAGTACATTGATCTGGCGGCTGAGCTGTACCCATCGTGCCATGGGACAGATCTGCAGATGCAGAGAGACTGCTCTGTCATTGCCGCGGTGGTTCGGGAGCCGCTGCCCAGGTGAGCAGGCTGCAGCCACACTGCCGTGCAGTGGCTGCTGCTTATTTCGCAGAGTTGCACACAGGGGCAGAGATTGGAGGGGACTTCTGGAGATCATCCGGTCCAACCCCCTGTGCAAAGCAGGGTCACCTCCAGCCAGGTGCTCGGTACCGCATCCGGACGGGTTTCCAGCAGGGCAAGCACCTGCCGCAGCAGTGCTGATGCTGATGGGTCGGCAATGGGGGTAATAGCTGGCGGTCAGGGGGGTCCTGAAGGTTGAGCACCGGTTTCAGCTTTTCTAGAAGGCCTTCCAAGCACAGGGGCAGCGTAAGAAATAGCTTTCCCTGACCTTGGCCACGCTGTCAGTGCCCTGGTTGCAGCGCTGGTGAGAAGGGTGCTCTCATATGCACCCAGGGGCTGTAGCATCCAAGGTGCTGTTCAAGTCGGAGACTCCTGCTCCTGGAAGAAATCCCGGCCTTGTGCTCCCAGAGCTGTCCTTCGGGCTTGTTTTCCCCGTGTTTGACACAGAGACAGTCCAAAGCCTTACGCCGCTTGGACTTTCTCACTGCGTTTTGTTTCTGTAGCTTGTCAGGAGGTTGTGGATCGCTGCGGGGCCGGAGCAGGGCCAGTCTCCCGGCTGGTCCCCAGTGCTGCGGGAGGCTTTGGCGGGATCCTCTCTGCCCGGGCTGAGGCTGACGTCAGGCCCCATTCATCACCATTAGCGCCGAGATGAGCCTTGTCAGCATCCGCAGCGAGGAGGCGGCCGCCTCCTCCGGACTGGCAGTCCCTGCAATTTGCTTCTTAAGGCTGCTTAATTGTTGTTCCTCTTCAGGAGCCCGTCTCAGCCCCCGTGTTTCACATCCTTTCCAGTGGCAGCGCAAGCCTGTCTGCTAATGCAGGCAGATCCCACGGTTAACGCAATGCCAGGTACGGTGGTGGCAGCTCATGCTTTTATCTCAGACGTCAGCCCACCTGGGCTTCCTCTCGCCTAGCGAGAGTTTGGCCTTGTTTAAGCAGTGTTTTGTTAAAGAAGCGTCTGTCTCTACTCCCAAAATGCTTTGGGTCTTTTCCTAAGCCTATTTCACGCTGACATTTATAGCTGCAACTGTGCTGGAAGGATGAAAATCAAACGGTGTTTGCCCCCTCTTCCCCCCATCCTTTGCCTCCTGTTTTCCCTTTCCCCAGAGCCCGGTTGCGGGCAGAGTGCAGAAGCACAAAGCAAAATCCATTTCTTCCCCCAGTGCATTGTTTAGCCTATAAAATGCCAACTCCTACCCGTGCTCAGGTGGGGAGGGCTGGGGAGCGCTCGGGTTTGCAGAGCTCCTCTGTAACTAAGATACGCTGACCTCGGTGAATCACAAGAAGTTTTTTGAACATCGGGAAGCAAAGCCAAAAGCATGAAATGGATGATAGTCAGGCAGAGAATACATTGCATGTCATTCCCAGATCAAAGTTTATTGCTGTCAGAAATCAACCCTTAACTTGCATGACTTCGGAGCCTGCAGAGAGAGAGACTGAGAGTCTTTGACAGAGCACAGCCCCAGCTAAAGCCACGAGGAGCAGGGTCTCTGCTGCAGGGAGCTCTGGCACAGGAGAAGGCGGGTTAGAGCAGGCTGTGAGCTACTGTAGCTCCGACGCTGCCAAAAGTCCTGAAAGGACAAAAGAAGACCAGGCAGGGAATGAGCTGAAGGAAATCAACTCTAATGGAACGGCAGGACCCTCTGGAGATGAGAGAAAGGACCCGAGCACAAAACCGGTGTGCCTGGGGATGGCAGCTCTGCTGCTCTGAGTTTCTGCTCCGTAGGCAAAGGGAGGGGGGTGGATTTGCATTATATTTTGCATAGGGAAGAGGAGCTTTCAAGATGTTGCTGCCTACATGATCTGGAAGGGTCCCAAAGGACGATAGCTGGGGGAATAACCGGAGCGCACAAAGTTCCCCGGCGGCATCCGTGTCCCAGCCCTGAGAGGGTGGGGGCAGGCAAGGGATGGGGACTTAGCTGGGTAAACCCGGGGGCTGCGCTGCTCCTTTCAGCAGTGCCTTTGTATTGGCCTCTGGATAGGAACGGAATCGTCCTTTGAAACACCTTTGATGCGGCATATTTACCATCTATTTAGTCTACGACTTTGCTGGTAGAATTGTATTCAGTTTGGAGAACTGGGAGAAGAAATCCGTTGCTAGAATAATCTGTATCTTCATGAGGGGCTTTGCTGGGAGAGCTCTCCTCAGGACAATAGTACCTGCAAACCCTTTTAAGTATAGCAAGAATGGTTTAGGAAGCTTTAGACTGTCCTTGCAGATAAAATTCCTCACGTGCCATGTTCCACTGATGAACTGATCCCATCTTAGTAATCTGCTGGTGTTTACATAGGGCTCAACTGCTCACACGCCACGTTGTGATTATTGGTGCCTTTTAAAAACCCTGTGGGTAAATGTCTGGCTAGGTAAAATTCTCCCTAGCTCATAATTCATTCCGGCCTAAACCTCCAAGGAATCTGTACTAGCTGCTTGGAAACAATTGCAAAAATCTGGCACTGGGCTTGTCCAGCAAAGCAGTCCTGCATGGGCTGTGAAATATCACCTTCTCCGTGACCCCTCCTTGCTGGGTGGGCTTGCAGATCACCTTGCCTTTTCTTTTCCCTTTCCTTCTTCCTGCGGGCTCCAGCAGTGCTGCTCTTGGCTCCTGCAACCCCAGCCTTTCACTGGCCCTTCCTCCCTGCCTGCCTGTAAGTGGACAAGTCTGGGGGTGCAGCGGGGAGAAAGACCCCCGGCAAAGCTCTGCCAGGAGGTGATTAGTCCTCTTAAGGAAAATAATGCAAGAGCAGCAGGGTCGGAGAGCACGGTAAGAGTGATGCACCCACAAATCTGCCTTTGTGTGGTGCATTTACAACTAGCGCATGGATGCAGGGAGATAAGCGGCCCATTTTACTGGGTCTTGGGGCCTGATGGTGCCTTGGCTTCTGCACAGACCTCATGAAACTCAGGGACAACAAGTGCAAATAGCTTCCCCCCCCCCCCCTTCTCTTTTTCCACTTGCATAATCATCATCCTGGAAAGCAGGCAAACAAATGTATAAGGGAATGGAGGAGGTTTCATTTTTACAGAAAGCAATTACAGACATTAAAAGAGCTATAGTAATAAAAATAATATTTAAAATTCAAATCCCTTATCTATATTACAAGGGTATTAACATTGGAAGAAATTCTTTTTTATTTTTTCCCCCTAATCGCATTTGCTTTGCAAGTCAATCTGGAAATTTTTATGCCAGTCCTCTGAATTTTTTGGAGACCGACCTGCAATTTTGGAAGTCTGGGGTTGGCAGGCTTGTAAACTTCATGACTCGGGGTACGGGGGTAATGACGCTGCTTTGTTATGCTTTCCTACCGATGGCGCTTGCAAGTAACAGTCTTGTCTGGAAGGGGACAGCTGTGTTCAACAGGGGCTTTGGAAGGGGGAGGTTGTCTCTTCTTTAGGTTAGTACAATATTTATTGTCTCGATGGCTCCTGTTTTGCCGGGTCTTAAAGCATTCAATGAATAGAAATGGCAAGTGGGCTGTGAGCACCTGGGGACAGGGGCTGCCGTTTTGTTCGCTGTTAGTACAGCTCCTAGCACAGCGCGCTCCCGCTGGGAGCCTTGTGCTTTTCCAACCTGTAAGTATAGCGATAAAAACACCCAGGTGAGGAAAGGAAAAATGTGGAAAATGGTCTGGAGCACCAGGTGGGTTAAAGTTTGGAGTGTGTTTGAGCCCGGCTTGCGTGAAACGCACTCGGGGAGGAGGGGGGCAGGGGCACAGTCCGAATTAGTGGACATCACGGGCAAAACTCCCACGGTTTCCACAGAGCCTGGGTTTTGCCCTGCAGCAAATGCGCCCTGTCCTAGAAATATGGGACATCCATCCTCCAGGAGCGGGTGTCTTGCATGGCCCCGGGCACGGCTTTGCCGCTTTCCCTGCCCCGCGCCTTTCCCAGGCTCGGGCTCCTGATCGTCTCTGCTATCCTTTCTCTCCAGAAAGCCGATTTGGCTGTGGCGGGGCTGACGATTACGGCGGAGCGGGAGAAGGTGATTGATTTCTCTAAGCCGTTCATGACTTTGGGAATTAGCATTCTTTACCGAGTTCATATGGTAAGAGACTTATTTTATAACCGTTTATGTCCCTCCATTATTTGCATGCAAACGTGCCTAGTTATAGAAGAAAAATGAATGACTCATAAAAATATTTTGGTTTCTTATTTAAACGCAAATGTGCTTGACCTTTATTTCCTTCTTTTCGCTGTCTTTCTGCCTTGTGTCAGCTTGGTGGATTTGATTCCTGTTCTTCAACCCCCCGGCCTTGTTGGCTCCCCTTCCCCGACCTCCCCGGGCACACAGCGCTTCCAGGCGTGGTGGGGGGCCGTGAGCAGAGCCCCGTCAGATCGGTGCTACCGGGGGAAGCGTGGGTAGATGTCAGCTTGTCTGGTTCTACTTCAGGCCCAGCAAAAGCCGTAGGATGGCTTTAGCGCGGCTTTGAGCCCGCTGTGGCGAGGCGTGCTAAGGGCAGGCTAGGCTGGAGGGGTGCAGCAGCCCAAGAGCACGGCTGGGTGGCTCCACAGCTGCAGCAAACCTGCACGGAGGCACCACCCGTTTGCACTTGCGGTGGGGAGACTGCCTGGGAGGCTGAGCTAGGACGCCTACGGGTGCACCTGGCTGGTGCTGGGGCCCAAACGCCCTAATCTCAGCCCTATTCCCAGCCTCTGTGGCGTGCAGGCTTGCTGCCTTCTCACATCTGAGAATAAGATCAGGCCAGGAAGATATCCGGGATTGCTTTCTTTGCTGTGACCTCCTGTAAACGCTCGACATGCAGTCCTGTACTTTCTTAGTCACAGGCAGGAAAAGGGCGAAATGGCACTCCTCGAGTGGGCCAGGGCACTGTCCCGGGGCAGGCAGCCTGGCAGGCTGAACTCCACCGTGGGCAATTAGCTCCTTACCCTGCGTGGGCTCTGTTTCTCTGCTCTCAGCCCTTCTCATTTGCCTCCTCCGAGTTGTTCACCCTGAAGATCAGCGGGCCCTGCAGCCCGAGGAAGGCTCCTCGCTCTCCGAGTGCTCCCTGCCTTGCGTGGATGCTCTCAGACCCCCTTGCTTCTGCATTGGCCAGGGAGGAGCGAGAAGGGAGGCACGCTGTTGTTTAGCAACTAGCTCTGGTTGTCACTCCGCTGCATTCAATAATCTTTTGCAACTCCGGCGGCGGCAGCAGCGTGTTTAGCCGCTGTCACCGCAGAGGCAGGTCAGGCACTACACGGTGGCTGTTTAGCAACGCACGGGCCTGTGGCTCGGAGCAGAGCAGCTGTGAATCTGCCCAGGGCATTCACACGCACAAGCACGTCCATGGCGTTGTGTCGTGTCTTTGCTTAGACACCACTTGTTGTCTTAAATTCTTATAGATTCTCTTGCATTCCCATTTTCTGTTGTTCTAGCTTCTTCCTGAAGCTCAGGAGAGGACAGATTTTCCCCAGGCAAAGCCCCCGGTTCCCTGGTGTCACAGGCGGCGAGCTCTGGCATCCAGGTCCTTTGCAACAGGATGTCACATTATTCTCAATCTGCGTTTTGGAAATGTGCTCTGTACGGTGCCGAGTGTAATGCGAATTACAGTCTTGGTTTCCTGTCAGCTCAGCAACAGCAGCCAAAAGGATAAAACAATTAAAGCTGCCTCTCCCAGCCCCCTCTCTCCCTTCGCAAGGCTGTTAAGGATGCAGCGTTTGGTACGAACATAAACAAACTTGCGCATACATCTCTCTGTGCTGAGTGGCTCCTGCCAAGAACAAACAAGTAATTAAAATCTAGTTAAAATTCTGTTTCCTCTGGTACGTGCGGAATTTAGGATCAATGACTTAACTGATCAAAAAGGGTCAGACTCTTCAAGCTCCCGGAAATCAAATGTAAGTGTCCCTTCCCTGCTACGCTTGATTTTTCATGCCACCGGCTGCCCCGTGGATCCGGAAGGTGTTTCTGCCAGCGTCACTTGGCTGGGATTATAATCGAGTTTCTTGCTTTCTCGCATGCATTTTTAAAGTTTGAGGATTGAGTACCATGCGTGCTCTGCCTCCAATTTACACCGTAACCTTCAGCAAGTCCCTTAACAAGGCGTCGTTCCCTGAACAGCGTGAGGCTGGTGTCGCTCCCTCCAGAGGAAACACAGGAATATTGGTGCAGGGTTTGCATGTGATCTGCCCTATAAGTGCAAGGCATTTGCTGCTGCCTCTGTGCAAGCTTGATGTAAATGTGTCTGACACATCTACTTAGAGTGTAAGTTCTTCAGGGCAGGGACCGTCTGCTGCTCGTGCTGGTACCAGACTAACGCAGCACAGCCGTGTTCCAGCCCGGCCTTTAGGCATTTACCAAACTGAACAGGATTAATAATTACAGTCTTTAAAAGTGTTTGGCAAATAGTCCCCTGCCGTCAGTCAGGGCTCGGTCTTCAGCTGCCTGACAAAGGACCCAGTTAGGACTTCGAGTAGGGGAGCTGCCCAGTGACCCAGGCAGGCTCGCAAGGGAGACGCAGGGCATCTCCCAGGTCAGGTCATCCCGCCGCCAGCCCTGCCTTGCTGCGTCGAGGCCACGGGGAGCGGCGGCAGGGGCGGCCCGGGCCCGGGCCCTCCCCGGGAGCAGGGAGGTCTCCCCAGCAGGGAAGCCCGGAGCCCCCTCTTCCCTCTCTAGCACGTGGCCCCTCTTTGTCCAGACCTTTCCCGCTTAGCTTGAGGAGAGTTTCTGAGAACTGTGTGGCAATTAACTAGTTAAACTGGTAAATATTTATTCAACAAGGAAAGGCAAGGTAGCTAATTGCTCTGGTTTTTCTTTACGGATGTGGTTTGCAGAGCAGCGGAAGGCAGCCCCACGGCCCCGTCTGCTCCTGTCCCCTCCCCTCCCTCCCCTTCCCGCCCCAACAAACACCTCTGCAATGTCAGAAACGGCAGCTGACGTATGTTAATCACGGCGCAGATCAGACGGAGCCTAATAAATAACCACAAATAAATCTCTTGCTGAGGAGTTGCCTCCATGCCCTGGTCTCCTCCCAGCGTGATGACATTTTATTTTAATTTCCATGTAACTCCAGTGGCAAATGATTTCTCCCCCCTTTCTCCTCCCCACCCCGCCAACCCAGCCACCACAGTGCGTGTGTCTCTTATCACACATAACCAAATATGGCAGCTTTAAATGGGGCTGTCATTTTTCTCAATTTCACATGTTGTGATACAATCAAGTATGGATTTCTGACACAGGGACTCTAATAGGCTTTCTGACTTGCAGGCTTCTAAGAGAAAAAGCTTGCTTTGTTTTATTATGTTCCCATTCTGACCAGCTGGTGGGACCCGTGGAAGGCAGGAGATAGATGACAAGTCCTGAGCAGTCACTCTGCTCGGCGGAGGGCTGAAAGCAGGTGCCCAGTGCCATTTCTGCACAGAGGGATGTTGAAAGTCAGGTTTATTTGTAGCGTACACATGCTTTTGCTCACATACCTGCCTCTATGGCAGGGAACGAGGGACTAGCTAGCACATGATTCTGGCTCATCAGCCCTGGAAGTCCGTACTGTGCTCTACCTTAAGATGAGAAAATGTAGATTTGGTGAGTACGCTGGAATAGGTGAGTTTAGGCCAAGTGAACTGAGGTTTTAAAGTGTTTCTACCTGATGGTTGCAGAAGACACGAAATGGGAAGGACCGAATGAGTAGCTCCTTCATTCCAGCCACAGGAGGCTCGACAGCCGAGGCCGAGGGGCTGAGCACCCCTCCTGATAACCCGTGCTGCTCTGCCAGCAAGCCTCCCGCTTCACTGAAGCGGGGATGGGAGCAACCGCTGGCCCTTGGCGTGCCTGGGGCCGTGGTACGTGTCGGCCTGTCGGTTGTGGACCATCTGGTGACCCCAAATTAGGCTTAGGATCCACAGCAGCCTGTGCTTGGGTTTTGCTTATCGACTCCAGAGAAAGGACTCTGGAGAGGGAGGGATCTGGACCTGCATCTGGATCAGATGTGGTCATCCCAGAACGTACACGCTTTGTTTTGGTGAGACCAAATGCACTGCAGTTATGCCTAGCACGCATCAACATTCCTGCCTTTCCAGGCTGAGTTTTCTTGCTTTTCTTCTGACTTCCAGAGACAGAAGAGAGTTCTCTTGCCTGCCTTTTTTAGGGACAAACATCTATGAGAAATGACATAGGTAGGGCTCCATTTCTGTGAGAGGGAACGGGCGAGCGCTGGCGTCCCTTCCGGCTGTGTGTGTGTGTGCAGGGCAGGCAGGGAGTCGTGCGGTCTCTTGCGGACCCGAACACAGACAAATCCAGGACCGTGCCATATAGCTCCACTCCTCCTCCTCTTCCCGGATGTCCTGCACATTCAGGCTCTTCAGTCACCGGTATCTGCCCGGAAAACTGGTTCTCTCTGGCTGAAAATGAAGACTTCCAAGAACGACTGAGGAGGGTAAATGAATCTCTCCTGCATCCATCTGAGGATTTGCAGGAGGCCTTCATCAATTATTGGACATTTTGAACATTTCTATTCCAGGAAAAATAGCTCTTCCAATTAACAAAGCTGTTGGGACCGGCTAAAAATATCTGACAGACTCCAGATATTGTCATTCCCATCTTCAAAACAGACAGATAAGAGAGAGTTTGTGCCCTCCGTGGGAACAGAATATCTTTATTCTTATCCACAACTGTGAATGAAAAGAATATGTAGCAGCAGCCTGAAAATGACTGTAGCTGAAAAGAACCAGAACTACTACTGTAAAGTCACAGGAGAGAGTCATTGCCAAGCCTGAGACTTAAAGCTTCCAACACGATTTCCTTAATGAGTGTAATTTATTGACAAACTGCCCCAGAAACACAGAGAAGACATCAAGGCTTTAATTACAGAACGGAACTTTGTTACAGGAGCATCTCACGAGGGAGCCCCAGCCGAGGCACCGCCAGTGCCTGGGAGGTTCCTGCCAGCTCTGAGATGCCAGGCAGGGATAAGTCGCCCAGAACGATCTTCTGCTTGAGAAGCTCCAGTTTGCTCGGCCGAGGGCAGACGGTGCCCTTCACACCTTGCAGGTTCCCATTGCCTCATTCCACTCTTGAGTGTGTAAACACCTGTGGAAGCAGAGAGGCAGCTGAGCCAGTTTAGCTCTAGATGAAAAAGGGAACCAGGGACCTGTGGGGCATCCAGGGAAGCCATGCGGTCACTAAAGAGAAGAGCTTTGACATCGCCTGCCTTTGGCTTCCTGTTGGCATCAAGAAGTCCATGATCATCTGGATGGGATCAGCGAGAAGTGCCGAGGGAGTGCACCTTGGAGCCTGCAGACTCGTGAGATGGTCTCACCTCTCTGAAATAGCGAGAGGAGCTCCGGCAAGGTGAGCAAAGGCTGTTACTGGAAACGTGAATCCCTCCGCGATGCTGGCGGTGTGGTTTCCAGCAGTGTCTCTGGCTCTGAAGGCCCTTGGTTTGGGCCCAGATGCTGGCTGTAGCAGTCATTTGTCTCTCTCTGGGTTTCTGGGAAGAATATAAGGAAAAGCAGAACACAGCACCAATTGACCAAAAAGAGGGAAAAGACAAAAGAAGAACGTAGTATCTTTCACTGTTCGTAGCTTGCCTGCTTATACTAAGCACAGTAGGATAACCCGGTACGGGAGAGAGACCTTGTCTTAAAGAGAGACTCTGGAATTATACCCAGGAGAACCTGAACCTTTGCTTGGGAAGTGTCCTTAAATTAATCTGCAAATGGATGGTCTGAACCACTGATTCTTAACTCATCTATTTGTTAAAAGGCTTAATAAGCCAGATCCTCTAAAAATGATAATGTAGATCCCAAGCTCAAACTCATCTTGTCCTTAAGGATACAGGGATAGGATGTTATGGTATGGTGGTTCTTTACTTCATGCAGGGCAGAGTTTGCTGTAGGTGGTTTCTGAGATGTTACGGTCCCAGCTGGTGACTGGAGCTGAGAATATCACAGTATCCTAGATATTTTTAGTAGAGGAAGATTTTTGTGCAACAACTATTGCCTTTTCTAGCAACAACTTAATCTTCAGAAGAAGTACCAAGACCTTGTGAAATTCAGGTTTTGCATAAGATTAGGAATACTTCAGTAGTAAAACAGTGTTTTTAAATGGAAATGGAATTTAAAGTGCTGCTCTGAGTCTGGGGAAAGGGAAAAAAAAAAAAGCAGCTATGTTTCCTGGGGACTTTTGTGAAAACAGAAGATTATTCACTGCCTTTGGATTAAGCACAGCTCTAAAATATCAGGACTCTGGTCTTTGATGCTCTGGGTTTGCTATGGCAATTGAGGTTAGGTGTTGTTTATTACCAGCTATTATTAGTTTATGTGGTGTCACAGATGGGCAGGGTAAGACAGGGGGCTAGGGAAAAATGAGGCCTCTGTGTGTTAAGACGATCCTCAGCAGCAGCCTTTGTGTAAAGCGAGCAAACTACAGCGGAGCAGCTGCTGTGCTGCAAGTGCTGGGGAAGCGGCTGCTGGAGTGAGCCGCGTTGAGCAAACAGCGACAGACATTTTCAGCACACAACAGAGCAAGGTGCCAGTAAGAAATACACCGACAGCCTGGCCGAGATGTGATAAAGGGCTGTTTCCACTCTGACTTTACAGGAAAAGCCTTCGTGGGAGCTCTGACTTGTGGGCAGCTTCCCAGTCTCAGGTGCTTGGGGAACCTGTAGAGCTTGAGGTTTTGTGATGCTAGGACTGACTTTGTGGTTCGGGGCAGAAGATACAGGCTCCCGTGAGCAAAGGGCTCTCGCGTTCCCACGGGGTTAATGCAACCCTTTAGCCCCGCGTTGGGAGTTCATGCTTTTGCTGGGAGTCTTTCAGAGGAGACAGTAAGGAAAGAAGATGCCTGAGGTAGATGAGCATTGCCTGAGCACTTGCAGCATTCGGGGTGGGAGGGGTGTGTCAGGGGTGCACGGTGCTGAAGCAAAGCGCTTTCTGCTCCACACGGATATTAAAAACTGCAGAGAGCAGAAGAGCACTTCTTTAGTCCCGTGGCTTGTGCTCTATTTGCACCTCTCCCCCGTCCCCCACGGGGGCCTGGAGCGTGCTTGGAGGCAAACGAGCGGCTGCTTTTCCCACCCTGGAGGAGGCTGCGTTGCAGAGGAGCTGCGTACGCAGGGCTGGTGGTGGCGGAAGAAGCACGCTCACCAAAATGGGAGGTGCGCAGCTTTTGAGAAACTTCTCCGAGAAATTAATCCTCCCTTTGCACAAATTTTGCTAAATTTGACAAGATTTCAATGGTGGCGGTGTCCTTCTGAAAACTGAAGGTACTTTGAGAGAAGATCAACCTGTTTTCTTCTAGCACTGAAGCTTTACTTTTCAAGGAAAGGTGGTTTGCTGAGAAGAAAACAGGAAATTCTGACGCATCCTGGAGATAAAAATATCGTGTTCGCTGAGATAAAAGTAATAATTTTATTGCGTTTTGTAGAGAAGAAACGTTTCAAGGCTGAAGAAAGAAGACCAGGAATATTGCAAACATCGCTTTTTTTTCTCATTTTCTGCACAAAAATATTTTTTCCCCACTCTGCTTCGTGCAAAGGATCCCACCCACCTCCGAGCTCAGGCGTGCTCTCCCCGGGGAGCCCCCTCCTGCCCAGCAAGTGTGGTGTGCAGTGCCTGGGGGGACGAAGGCTCCAGACGGGGACTCCCCCCTCGGAGGCCCTGCAGGCGAGGGGTGCAGTGCATCCTCCCTTGGGGAGGGCAGAGTGCTGTGACCGTCTCGATTTTTCTATCAATTCACTTCCTCCTTCGCCAGGAGGAACGGAAGTAATTGAGGTGGGGAAAGGAATAGTCTTAGGAGATGAATCCCAGTGGGGAGATGCTGCAGGACTTGGTCATTTGTTGCGTTTGCTGTCACCTGTTTCCCCTGCAAGGCTTTTGCAAAGCCCCGTTTACTTTTTTTCCCTTCTGTTGCTCCCATCCGTTGTCAGCATCGGGGCAGGTGTCGTTTTCAGAATGGACTACTACTTAATTTGTAGAAATACAAGCAGGTCAAACTCCTTTTTGTTTCCCTTCCAGGGCCGCAAACCTGGCTACTTCTCGTTCCTGGATCCCTTTTCCCCTGGCGTCTGGCTCTTCATGCTGCTCGCCTACCTGGCTGTCAGCTGCGTCCTCTTCTTGGTTGCTCGGTAATGTGGCTGGCGCTGCCTTTTCCTTCCTCGCGGTGCCATCTAGCGTCACGCTCCCACACCCGTGGGGGCATGCGTGGTGAGGGGCTGGGCAGGGGGACACGGGGACATCCCCGGGCCACCGGTGTGGAGGGCCCCAGTGAGGCGGGCAGAAGCGTCCCAGCCCCCTGCCCTCCGCCAGCTGGGGACTGGGGCTTTGCCGCTGCGTGCCCACGCGGGCACGTCACCGATGCATATGGCAGCCCCGGGATGGCCGTTGGCATGGCTGTGACAGGGCAGGCAGGAGCAGCGTGCCGTGATTCGGGAGCGTGCTTGGCCGCAGTGGTGGGTATCGGTGCCGAGAGCTAGGTGGGAAAGGTGGGAGACGGTTTGGGAGTAGGGCTGGTGCTGAAAATGGTGCTGCTCCTTGTGGGTGCTTGATCTGCAACAGATACAGCAACCGCTTGTCTTGAACAGGAGGGTGGAGGCTGGCAGGTACCGGCAAATGCATTCAGAGATATTAACGCAAATTCCAGTAGTGATGTTTGGTTCCTCTGGCTCTGTAAAACCCAGTGTGTAGAGAAAAAGAAAGTTCATTAATATCTTTCAACAGCCTCTTGGTTGATGTGCAAAGCCTTGCTTGGCAGCTCTCCGTTCCGTTTCCCTATGACTAATTTAATCGGCCTTAAAATATATCACCAAGTGCTTGTCTGCAGCATGTCTCCCACCGAGGCCCAGGGTCCGTGCTCCATTGCTGTTTTCGCTGACCTTCTAATAAACCGCTTATGGTTGGTGGCATCGATGGGCCTTTCCAGACATAGTTGAACTGTGTCCTGGCAATGTGTACCAAAGACATGCTCAAGGCTTGAAGACTGTTTCGGGACGTGGTTAGTATCCAATTCTCATTACAAAAATTGGAACTGTGCTGTCACTCAGTCCTTTAGCATGGCTAAAGTTGTCATCCTGACAGGGCTTTAATGGTTTCTTCGAATGCTGTTACAGCCTCAGAAATGTAGTTCTGAAGAAACCAGTCCAGCACTGTCTGCAGACTGAGATTTGGTGCCTCTTAGTCCCCTCCTCATGTTTTAAACATGATCTTCTTCTATGACAAGGTGACCTGCTTAGCAGATGAGGGAAAGGCTGTGGATGTTTTCTACCTAGACTTTAGTAAAGCCTTTGACACTGTTTCCCACAGCATTCTCCTGGAGAAACTGGCTGCTCATGGCTTGGATGGGCGTACTCTGGGTAAAAAACTGGCTGGACGGCTGAGCCCAGAGAGTTGTGAATGGAGTTAAATCCAGTTGGCGGCCGGTCACAAGCGGTGTTCCCCAGGGCTCAGTACTGGGGCCAGCTCTGTTTAGTATCTTTATCAATGATCTGGACAAGGGGATCGAGTGCACCCTCAGTCAGTTTGCAGATGACACCAAGTTGGGCAGGAGTGTTGATCTGCTTTGGGGTAGGAAGGCTCTACAGAGGGATGTGGACAGGCTGGATTGATGGGCCAGGGCCAACTGTATGAGGTTCATACAGTTCATACAGTTCAACAAGCCTAAATGCCAGGTCCTGCACTTGGGCCACAACAACCCCATGCAATGCTACAGGCTTGGAGAAGAGTGGCTGGAAAGCTGCCCGGTGGAAAAGGACCTGGGGGTGTTGGTCGACAGCCGGCTGAATAGGAGCCAGCAGCGTGCCCAGGTGGCCAAGAAGGCCAATAGCATCCTGGCTTGTATCAGAAATAGTGTGGCCAGCAGGACTGGGGAAGTGATCGTGCCCCTGTACTCGGCACTGGTGAGGCCGCACCTCGAATGCTGTGTTCAGTGTTGGGCCCCTCACTACAAGAGAGACATTGAGGGGCTGGAGCGTGTCCAGAGAAGGGCAACGGAGCTGGGGAAGGGTCTGGAGCACAAGGCTGATGGGGAGCGGCTGAGGGCCCTGGGGTTGTTCAGCCTGGAGAAAAGGAGGCTGAGGGGAGACCTTATCGCTCTCTACAACTACCTGAAAGGAGGCTGTAGAGAGGTGGGGTCGGTCTCTTCTCCCAAGTAACGAGAGAGAGGACAGGAGGAAATGGCCTCAAGTTGCACCAGAGGAGGTTTAGGTTGGATATTAGGAAAAAATTCTTAACCAAAAGGGTTGTCCAGCATTGGAACAGGCTGCCCAGGGAAGTGGTTGAGTCTCCATCCCTGGAGGTATTTAAAAGGTGTGTAGATGTGGTGCTTGGGGACATGGTTTAGTGGTGGACTTGGCAGTGCTAGCTTAATGGTTGGACTTGATCTTAAAGGTCTTCTCCAACCTAAACAATTCTGTGATTCTGTGATCCTCCACAAAGGTGCCTTTACGCGGCTTCCCGCTGGAGATGGAGGTTTGGACACTGCTCTCTGCCTTGCTCAGCAGTAAGGAGCTTTTGACCCCGTGAATTGCGAAAGACTCTTTTAGAGCAGTGGTTTTTACTGCTAGTGCTTGATCCAACCATAAAAAGTCTTCAAGAAATAACCTCCACCTCGCTGGCATCACAGTGAGGTAGGAGATGCAGAAACGAAAATAAACACCTAATTTTGGTTAAATGCTGCGTAAGCTGGCAGAGCCCTGCAGCTGTATTGGCAGTATCCCCAAAATGACCCTCCTAGGCACCAGCTTTGTTAACCATTAGCAATATAATGAACTGCAGCACAGGAATTAGAAGACTTTCTTAGGAACCAGGGAACTGAGGATTGGAAACAGCAAAAAAAGAGAGCTAGGCTACAGTCACTTCAGTGACAGGCTTTCCATTATTTCAGATTCCCACCTCTGTCCTGTCCCTGTGAGCACTGAAAGTATGTGATGCTTTGAAACACCAGCACTTGGCTTCAAACTAGACCTGGGACCTAGACCTTGCCAGGGCAATCAGACCTTTTCAGAGCAACCCTTTGCACCAATACAGTTATTTTTCTTGATGGTGTCATGCAGTCAGGTCTCACACACTTCACTTTTGAACTTTCCATTGATGCTCATTCTCCAGCAGGGAACACAGCCAAAGATGTTTGATTTCAATTTCACATCAAGTCTGTGCACATCTGGAATTATTGTTGTGGTTGTCTGCAGTACGAATTTGCACACAGGGCTCCAGCCTCCCCGCAGCCCATGCCCAGATTTTCAGCAGAGCCTCTCTAAACTTTTGCAAATCTTTACAAGAAAGCCTCTGGCTTCTGAGTCTTAGAGCAAGCATTTCACACGGCTCTGAGCCCTGGGCATCAACTGACAGCAAAGAATTTGCTCCTCAGAAAAATCTGCCTCCAGGAGAGTTAGGGCTTCACAGCTTTTCTTTTTTTGCTTTTTTTTCTGCGAAGTGCCCCATTTCCCAGTGAATTACCTGAGCTACCCGTTTCTTGTCATTTTAGATTGACACCGTATGAGTGGTACAGCCCCCATCCCTGCTCACAAGGCAGATGCAATCTTCTTGTGAATCAGTACTCTCTCGGCAACAGCTTGTGGTTTCCAGTCGGGGGATTCATGCAGCAAGGCTCCACCATTGCCCCCCAGGCATTATCCACGCGCTGTGTCAGTGGAGTCTGGTAAGGAGGTCAGCCCTCCTCTTAAGGAAGGCTTCTCTGTGGGTCTTTTCTGGGCAGAAGCAGATGGAGAGGCGGAGGGTGGGGATGGAGGTCACATTCAGTCCATGGGGAAACCTCAGGTCACCGTCTTCACTTCCCCTTTCCCTAGGTGGGCGTTCACCTTGATCATCATCTCCTCCTACACGGCCAATCTGGCAGCCTTCCTCACCGTGCAGCGGATGGACGTCCCCATCGAATCCGTAGATGACCTGGCTGACCAGACAGCCATTGAGTACGGCACCATTCACGGTGGCTCCAGCATGACTTTCTTCCAAGTAAACCCCATTCTTTTGCTAACTGGGGCAGGGGGTGCAGAGGGCACCCTTTAATCAGATTGGGATGTCACCCTAGCCTGTCATGCCTGTTTCATTCCAGTTTCTGGCACGGAGGGGACCTTTTGAGAGACCTCCGGCTGCTTGGTTGCACAGGACTGGGCTAGATCCACAGTGGGTGATGATGGGATGAATGGTGGGGAGGCATGGCGGAGGACAGGGAAGGCAGGACTTTTTAACACGGCAGCTGGTGTGCTCTTGGGATGCTGGAGGACTAGGGTCAGGACATCTGCGCTGGACCCTGGAGGAGCAGACTTTCCTGCCTGGACTTAGAAAGCAACTTAACGCTTGGAGTGTCACCATGTGGGTGGGAAAATGGTACACATCCCTGTGTCGCAGTGATGCCGTAACACCGTCTTCAGCAGATGAGCATTTGCAGTCAAATTTCCATGGGTCTCTCTGCGGTTTTGATATGATCTTAGCTTTTACATGAGAGTCCCTCAGCTTGGGTAAGCAAAGAAATGTTTGCAAACACTAGGTAGGCTAGCATATGTAAAAGTGCTGGAGTCTGTATGTGGTCAGTGACACTGAAAACAAATAAGTCAAGTGTATGCAAACTTATGCATGCCATTTAGCCCAATTTAATTTTTTCTTCCCTCCTCTATTCGGAAGGGAAATAAACGAGTGAATCTTTTCTGCAGTGCTCTGAATGCACAAAGAACTGCTTGAGGATTATTTATTTATTACTTGCTGAAATTCTGAGAGGAGAGAAAGCTTTTCTCACTTTTTTCCCTCTCTGACTCTGAACTGAATTGGGAGGCCTGAGAACGCTCTTGAGTGAGCCCGAGCTTGAGAGCTACCATGACAAATTGACCGTTGACTTAAGGAAGAAATTTTTTACGATGAGGGTGGTGAAACACTGCAGCAGGTTGCCCACAGAGGTGGTAGATGCCCCATCCCTGGAAACATTCAAGGTCAGACTGGATGGGGCTCTGAGCAACCTGATCTAGCTGAAGATGTCCCTGCTCATTGCAGGGGGGTTGGAGGTCATCTAGACCTTTAAAGGTTCCTTCCAACCCAAACCATTCTATTATTCTATCTAAATGAGCTGAACAAAGCCCAGGTGTCTAAGGTGGTTGTATATGAGGCACTCAGTTCTTTTCAGGAAGGCTTTCAAGTTTAAAATCCTGCCTGTGGCTCTGCACTGCCTGGCCAGTGCTGGAGTTGCTGGTATCGGAGAAGAAATTAGCAAAAGGTGTTCTTGTACCATGTTCTTGTACTATGTTGGGGTCCATTTGCCTCTGCTGTAACAATGGTGGGTCAAACGCAGTGATGGATTAACGAGGCACGGCTGAGGCTATCATCGCCACCCCTCAGCTCCTGACTGCGTGAGACGTGTGTCTGCTGCTGAAGCACCTTGCCTTGTAACCTGTCCTGGCAGCAGTTTCCCCTGACACTAACACGCAGGATTAAGGTTTAAAAGTGCAGTGAATCGGGAACAAACACACACCCTGTTCGTCTGTCCCTTGCCCAAGAGACTGCACCCAGAGGACAGGGCTGGGCAGACGAGGACAGTAACTAGGTCAGCAGCAGATTTCCTGAGGCTCTCCAGCATTGCTCACCAGCCACAGAAAATGAGCCCTTGAAAGTGTGATGGCAGGGGGTGCCTGGCAGCACGCCGCGTGCCTGCTGCAGTGGCCGGGAGTGGAGGGGAGGTGGTGTAAGGGATCCTGTGGGCTGCAGAAATGCAAGGGTGAAGGGAAAGGGGCAAATTCAGAATCTCCTAATGTAGACCAGAGCGTGTTTATCTTCAGTCTTTGTGCAAGCAGGTTTCACTCTTTGCTCAGCATGGGCAAGAGAGATTAACCGTAGTCAGCTTTTCTCTCGGTCAAACCAAGGTAGGTTCAAGCACCAGCAAAGCCTGAGGATTTGAGGCTGGTTGAGCTTTAGTTTACTGCAGTCAACGAAAAGAATCCAGTTCTCTTAAGCAGGTACTCTGATTTGCCTTGTGAGGGGGTGAACCAAAATCCAGATTCAGGGACCAACAAACTCCGAAGAGCTTTGGCTCTGTCCCCAGCTCTCAGCGCCCTTCTGAAGGTGATGGTGTCTGGCTCTGACACTGGTGAACTGTTAAGCACAAGGTTACAGTGACAGACAATAGGGTGTGAGCTGTACGGGGAGCATTCGGTGGTTTAAATCAGCCACACATGGGCTATTTCTTCTGGCTTTTTTGGCGTGTTTTTGATATACTGTTACAGAAACTGCGTCTTTTTCTAAAATTGAATTTATGCAAAAAGCTTTGCTGGAACCTATTGGAATTAGGTATGCACTTCATGCCCAGCTTTGCCAGCAAGTCTCAAATCCACCAAGATATTTGGGCTTCTAAATCTCATTGGAATAAATGGAGGTTAGGCATCTAAATCCTTTTTGAATCTGGCACCAAATCTGCTTTGACTCCTTTCCCCATTGTGGCCTTTTCATACTGGCGTCTAATTGGGGTTTATGTTACAGCAGGATGCTCCCACCTTAGCTGCGCTTGCCTCCTTTCTCCTGCAGAACTCCCGCTACCAGACGTACCAGCGGATGTGGAACTACATGTACTCCAAGCAGCCAAGCGTCTTTGTGAAGAGCACGGAGGAAGGGATAGCGCGCGTGCTGAACTCCAATTACGCCTTCCTGCTGGAGTCCACCATGAACGAGTATTATCGTCAGCGCAATTGCAACCTCACGCAGGTCGGGGGCCTTCTGGACACCAAGGGCTACGGGATTGGCATGCCCGTCGGTAGGCAGTGAAGAAAAATTCTAGTCCTTCTCAGCTGTCGGCAGAGGACCGGAGCATTTGAAAGGCTGAACCGGCTCTAAAGCCAATGTCACGTTTCACAGCTCTGCCCAGGGTCATTTTTTATCTCAGGAGGAAAATCCAATACGTTGCAGTTGCCCAAGGTGCATGCTTAGAGCCAGATGTACGAGACCCTGCTCTGGTCCAGAGCCACGTGACACGCGACTGCGGCTCTTTAAATAATTCATGTGAAAGATGTTTCAAAATTGCTGCTTATTTTCTGCATATATGCTCTTTGCTGACTGTTTCCCTTTTGAACCAGTGTTTTTGAATCATTTTGTGCTCCTTGTTTTATCTCCGAAGTGCTGTAATAGTAATGCTGTTGCAACTCTGGTAGTTTTTAGCACAAGTTTCTTAACAGCTGGTGGTTCTTAAAACTCCAGGACAGAGAATTAGGCAATTCAGTGACTATCTCAGCTAATAATCGGGTTTAACAAATGTAGGGTTTTTGTCTTTCAAATATGAGAGCTAGCAAGAGAACATCATCTCCCAGGGCAGTACAGAAAAAGGATGTAGTAGTTGTTATTCCAAGCGATCGACTGATCTTTTGGCCAGTCTTGCAGGCTCGGGAAGCCTTGTTCCTGACCTTTAAGCACCTGCACTTAGCAATACGAAGTTAAGGTGAATTACGTAAGAACCGTCACACAAACAGTCACTATAGTTCAGCTAACATGCGTAAGCTTGTAAAGTCACAGTAACCTGATCGTGAGTACAAATCCTTACTTTCAGGACTAAATTTGTTCTGACATTGTCTTGTTAAACAGTGAAACTGTAGCAGATAAGAAGAGCAGAAAGCTGCTCGCTGGGACAATAGTGCAGAGTTACCAGGAGAACTGCAGTCTTTCCCACGGCCCTTCTTCTGGATCTCTGGTAGCGGACATCGTGCAGACTGCAGCAGACCTCGGTACTGAGTGCAGGAGCGAGCTTCCTCTACCGTGAACATTTGGGCTTGCGTGTAGGTTGAGCTTGCTGCTGTTGCAGTGCACCAGTTTGAGGGAAGGAGTGTTAGAGCAAGGTGGACATTGGAGGCAGAATGACAGGAGAGGGACCTCGGTGGTCTGGAGGAGCAGCGGTGTGACACTGAACTACCTGTTTAGACCCTACCCGTGAAGCCAAAACTCCTCCTAGTAATGGACCTCTTTAAATGGCCTGTGTGGGTCTTGGTGGACAGACGAAATTACCATCTGCAAATGACATTAACCAGTTGACTGTCCCAGCAGGGAGGCTGCAGGTTTCAAGGGCTTACAGGGACTGAAGTCCCTTCCAAACCATTCACAGATGAGTTTTTGTAGTTGGGCACCCTGGCAGGGCATCGTGGCGGGAAGGAAGGCTGGTTGAGGCAGTGCCTTACCACGTACCTCTTGGTGTTGCAGGCTCTGTGTTTCGCGATGAGTTTGACCTGGCCATTCTCCAGTTGCAAGAGAACAACCGCCTGGAAATCCTGAAGCGGAAGTGGTGGGAAGGAGGCAAGTGCCCCAAAGAGGAGGACCACAGAGCCAAAGGTAATCCACGCCACTCTCCGGTAGCGTGCTGAAGGGACCAGGCATTAGAAGCATCCTTGTCAGCAGCGCAAGGATGAACGTCCATCTGCACATGAGCGCTGCCAGGTTTTCTGCCTGAGAATTACTTTTTCCCCTTCTTCTGACCTGAGATTCCTTCCTTCACAATTCAAGGAGAAAGCCAAACAGCTCTGCTGTGCCTCATGCTGTGTTTTTTTTGCCTGGGGCAAAGATAGCGGGAACAACCAAATGACAAATTTTGGAGGCATATGGAGGGTAAATTAGCTTCTAATGAATGTCTGCAGCATTACATGGGAAAATGGATGGCTAAAGGGATCAGACCAAAATCCTGGCTTCCTTCAAGGGAGATGGATCTCCACCACAGGCTCGTTGGTTAATGGCTCCAAGTGAAAGCGCTTTTTAAACAGCCAAGGGAAGGGACACAGGGACTTTATTAGTACATCTGTAAACTGAGGAGCAAATTTTTTTGGGTAATGCTATGCAAATTGCCATAAAAGCTACCACATTAGGCTGATATCCCAGCGTGAGAGCAGTTGCCAGCTTAACGCAGTTGCTGCATTTTTTAGTTTTGGCAGTCACCCTTTCCTCAGCAAGCATTTTCTGGGAGGGCAGCAGGTCCACCAGTTGAAAGGACAGTCTTCTGACCTTTCTGAGCACAGAGACGGAGAGCCAAGCCGGGTCCATGGTAGCTCTCTTGTTTTCCTGACGTTGCAGCAGGCGTAGGTGTGTGTGTCTGTGCAGTTCATAAGCTAGGCTGGATGAGACCCCGCGGGGACTGCGAGCCGGTGCTCCCTGCTTGGCACTGCTGCACTGCAGGCAGCCCGGGCTGTTAGTCTGGAGCAGAAGGTGTTGGTGCGGTGTAAGACATCAGGCCTCAGGACAAGGCAATAAGCTATTAAAGAAGCTACTTTTGAAGGCAAGCAGGCACATGGGAGCCTTTTGCACAGCCGTGGACTGTGCAAAAAGCAACTCTGAAGTGGAATCTAGTCTGTGGGCTGTTTTGAGATGGCTTTGGAAGGGGGCGGCTGGGAAGCAGGCTCCTGGGCTGTTTCTGGCACTACCTGGCACGCTCTGTGACCCTGGACAAGTTTTTCTGCTGTTTTAGGACTGTCGTGGTTTAGCTTCAGTCGGCAACTGAGCACCACCCAGCTGCTCGCTCACCCTCCCCCCCAGTGGGATGGGGGAGAGAATCAGAAGAGCAAAAGTAAGACAACTCGTGGGTTGAGATAAGAACAGTTTGGTAATTGGAAAAAAAAATTGTAATGAAAAGGAAAACAACAAGAGAGCGAGAGAGGAACAAAACCCAGGAATAAAAACAAGTGATGCAACCGCTCACCACCCGCTGACCGATCCCAGCCCGTCCCCGAGCAGCCATCGCTGCCCCCCGGCCAACTCCCCCCGGTTTCTATACTGAGCATGACGCCCTATGGTATGGAATAGCCCTGTGGCCACTTGGGGTCAGCTGTCCTGGCTGTGCCCCCTCCCAGCTTCTCGTGCACCCGGCAGAGCACGGGGAGCTGAAAAGCCCTTGACCAGTGTGAACACTGCTTAGCAACAACTAAAACATCAGCATGTTATCAACATTATTCTCATCCTAAATCCAAAACACAGCACTATACCAGCCACCAGCAAGAAAATGAACTCTCTCCCAGTCGAAACCAGGACAGTGCCCTCTGTCACGGCTCACTTTCTCAGTTTGGGAAATGAGGAAGGCTGTAGCCTGCTGGTATGTGTATATGGAGGAAGGAAATACCTTGGGAGCTTGGGAATGGGTGTCTAAGGCAGCACCCAGGTAGAATGATAGAAGGATGTAGAGAGAGGTACTGGCCCTAAATTCAAATCTGAGAGCTGCTGAGAGGAGAGAATGGCCTTTATCTTGGGTCTAAACTGTGATTATGGGCTATGTTTTCTGCCCTGCAATTGCTGTCTTAGTGGAAACATCTCTGCGAAGGGCTGATTTACAGAGTCACTAGATTGCTCCGGAGGCAATGCCAAAAGAATGACGGAGGAGGAGGGAGAAATGTGACCTCCTAAGTTTTAGAACAAAACAGGTCAGCGATTTACAAGGATTTTGGTGAGATTTTATGTCTAAAAGCCACGCAGAGATTAAGTCAATAAATCATTGATTCTTACACTTTGATTTAATGCTACAGAGGGGAGAGGAAGATTTTTATAGATGTTCTTGTTGAGTAATGGCCTCATACAGTCACCTCGGTGCAAAGCACTGCATGCTTCTTAGTAATCAATCCAATCAGGGGCCCAGTCCACTTGAGACCCAAACCCAACAAGCACAGGAGAGAAGAGCTGTTTCTCAGACAGCGTTTGCTGAGGCCGGCGCTGCTCCCTGGCTCCTCTCACGGTCCCGTTCTGCAGGGCCGGGCGGAGGCACAGGCTGCGGTTCTGGGGACAGGGGTTGTGGTGGGAAGCGAGGCGACAGCCTCGGCACATGGAAAGCTCAGGCCAGGCTCTTGAGGGTGGATTTTCCTTCCAGCTGGTGAGCTTTCTGGAGTGCAAGCTGTGTAGGACAGGGCTGGCAGCTGCCGTGCGTGCGATTTAGTCCCTCCCCTACGTGAAGCTGCCTGCATGTGCAGCATATGGGCCGAGGTGGCTGAATGGCTCCCACGATCAGTGGAGGTGGTAGTCACCCTGTTGTAAGCGATTTGTCCAGGGGAGGTGAGATGAGTTGCCCCAGGGAAGGGGCTGTTTCCTCCTCGTGGGCCAGAGGGTGCTGGGCAGAGAGCACCCAACCCATAACCAGGTACCCCTGGGTGGCAGGGACCCCATTCGGTCACCGTATAGTGCGGAACAAGGTTGGGTCCTGGTCTTGTTTGGAACCTCTCCTTGATACTGCAATACAAGCAGCTGTAATCATTTTTCATCAGCACTTTGTAATGCAATCAAAGGAGCTTTTCTTGGTGCCAGCTTCCTTCAAAGCCCTTTCTTGTCGTCTTCATCTCTGCTTCTTTAACAACGTTGCTCATCTTCCTTTGCGAAGTTCAAAGCAACTAGAGCTGGGTGAATAATTTGCAGGGATTAATGTGCCTGATTGATCTCTCATTTTTTTCTCCTGTTTTCAGTTTGTCCACAAATTGCTTTGTACTTCCCTCCAATGTACTTGCTGTTTATCTGCAAAATCATCGTTTCTGAGAACGCGTCTTCGATCGTGCAGTTATTGCAAGTCATTCGGTTTGCCATCTGAGTCATGCAGTTAGCTATTAATAGGACAGTGCTAGCTATGTGTTTTTGGTCCCTGGCTGGGTATATGCAATGCCAACTAAACAGCAAAGAGTTGGGATTTCTGTACAGCGATGCTTGCAATTTATGTTGTGTGGGCCTCTTCCACAGCATTGTCTCTTCTGCTTTATTTTAGGCCTGGGAATGGAGAATATTGGCGGCATCTTCGTGGTTCTCATCTGTGGCTTAATCGTAGCAATTTTTATGGCAATGCTGGAATTTTTGTGGAGCCTTCGGCACTCTGAACAGTCAGAGGTAGGACCTGAAAGTGTCCTGAGGGGATAGTGTGTGTTTATTGCTATCTGCCGGGTGCTCAGCAGTGCAGTGCTCTGGAGCAAGTAATGCACCCAGGCTGAGACGAGCGTTCCTAGCAATGAGCCCTCAAACACACAAGAAGGCTGGGTGCATTGGGCAGGGTCTAAAAGGCACAAGCTTCTCATGCACTCCTACCAAGATCGAGGCTGTAGGGATGCTCCAAGGGCTTTTGAAGGGATCAAGGATGTGTACAACGTCCGGGTACCTTTCCTGGAGACGGGATCACCTGAGGATTTCTACCTGCAATAGGTTTGGGTCTCGTGTTGATGTGGGGATCCAGAACACAGGAGGGTCTCTGACAAGAGGCAGAATCCGTTGGGCTAAATCAAGCGTAAATGTCTGAGCATTGATGTCAAAAGCCAGTGGCCAGATTAACAACCAAGCCCATAACACTTTGGCATCAGAATCCAGAGCAGACGCAACGCTGCTGGGCTCACAGCTTACTTAGGTGAGCAGTATGTCTCGGGTCTGCCTTCCAGGTGTCGGTGTGCCAAGAAATGGTGACGGAGCTGCGCAACATCATTCTCTGCAAGGACAGTTTCCACCCTCATCGGAGGCGAGGGGGAATGATACGGACTCGCCCCGTTATCCCAGAGGAACGCCGAGCCCGCAGCACAACCACGCTCAGCAACGGGAAGCTGTGCAGTGGGGGCGAGCCAGATCCCCTGGCACAAAGACTGGCACAAGAAGCCGCCCTGGTCGCCCGAGGGTGCACGCACATCCGGGTGTGCCCCGAGTGCCGCAGGTTTCAGGGCCTGCGGGCACGGCCGTCTGCGGGCTCGCCCGCGCAGAGCGAAGAGAGCTTGGAGTGGGAGAAGACCACCAACAGCAGCGAGCCCGAGTAACGCTGGGGCAGGGGGCGTCGGGGTGGGCCAAGAGGGTCCTGTTCCATTTTACAGAACATGGACTTGTACAATGTCAACTCGTTTTTAAATTAAAAGCAGTTACCCAGCTTCTGCAGAGCAAGACGGACCTTTGGGCTGACGCGCAGGCTTGGCCAGAGGGTTGGCTTTGGTTTCGGCGTCCAAGGGGACGCGCGTCTCGCTGAAGCCTGACGCAGCAGGAGCGAGGTCCTCCGGCTGGCCTGTCTCCAGCAGTTGTCTCCGTGCCACCGCGCGGCTCCGAGGCGGGAAGGAGGGACGTGGTGGGTAACTGGTGTGGCAGATATTGCCCACCCAGGGGGCAAGAGCGGTTCTTGGAACTTCTCCACCCCAGGCCAGGAGAAAGGATGCTGGCACCGTCTCCCCATCACGTAGACTTACCGGGGGATGTTCTCAAAGGGCGGGGGGGGGGATCTTTTTATTTGACGTGGATAAGGGATGGGAAGGGAGGAGTCATTATTTCGTTTTGGTTTATTTTGGGTACGTCAGGACTTAGTCTCCAAGGCACCAGGTTTCAGGTGCTGAACTCTTCTTCCTTTTCAGAGCGTGGCAGGTGGACTGAGGGAGGAAGGGAAGGATGGGATGGGACACGCTCCCTGTGAGAAGCAGCGTTTGCTGGAAGTCCCTCTGAGGAGTTGTTAAAATACATATCTATAAAAAAATATATATATACACATAGATATATATATATTAAAATGCCAAAAACCAACCAACAAACACAGTGAACTCAAAGAGGCCTTGAAACGCCTGGAATTTCAGGGGTTCTGTGTCTTTTGTTTAGTTCTGGGGTTATCTTTTGCTTTTTTTCCTTTCTGTTTTTGGGATGCGGGTGGGGAGCCTTTTGAGGAAGGTGAGGTGGGAGCCGGCGAGAGGGGGAGTGCTGGGGGAGGCTGCCCTTTCCCGCCAGCGGAGGGAGGTGGTATTTGCTGCCCACCGTCGCTCCCCAAAGCGTCGGCGGCCCGTGCTCTGCACGCTCCCGAACAAGTGACTCTGAGCTCTGCCCCAGGCTCGCGAGCTCCCCTTGTCCATGACCCACAGAGCACCCTCAGCTTCGAGGGTGACTTACAGCCCGTGTCTAGCAGCGACGATGCCTCACAGCATTTGAGAAAACCATTAGCCCAGGGCCTGATGTAAGGAAAATATTTACTTCCCTAGCAACAGCAGCAGCTCACCCTCTGCTTGGTACAGACGTGGGTTTTACATTGACGAGTTTAATTTTCTGATTGAAAAATAAATTCTATGCAATTTCTGATTGTAAAAGGAAAGAGATGAGAATGGAGAGGGGCAGGGGAGATAAAGCCTTGAGTGAAGGTACATCCTGTTCTTGAATTGTTTTCTTTTCTTTTTGTCTTGAATGTACTGAAATAAAAGATGTCCTTGTATAATCACGCTTTTTTTTCCTCTTTCCTTCCCCGTCCACGCTCACAAAAGTCATGAGACAGTTCAAGGCCCGCCTGCTCAGGGAGAAACCCAGCAACTCCCCAGCTGAAAGGGAAGAGGTGCTTTGGCTGTTGCAGGTCTCTGCTGCCCGAGTGCGTCCGCACCCATGGTGTTGCCGTTATCTGTAGCTGCATGGAAATGGGAGGAAAAAAAGAAAAGGCAAAAAAAAGTAAGCCCAAGATACGTGGTGGTAAGGGGGGAAAGAACCCATAACTAACAGCAGTGCAGTCTGTCCGGGTGGCCCAGGTTTCCACGCGATGCGGACCACGGCAGCTGCAGCCTTCCCAGACCTGCTGGCTGGAGCCCGGTTGAGCAGGGGCTGAGGGTTAGGTAGCATGGGTCAAATCCATCGCGTTATCGCGGCCAGGAGCCTGCCTCCAGCAGATGTTTCTGAGGAGGATGTGCAGGGAACGGGATGCGATGCCATGGTGATGGGCACGTTAGGGTTGTTCCGTTGTTTCCCGCAGCATGTGAAAAGAAGCATCTGCCACACAGCGACAGTAAAACCTGCACGCTCGGAGAGTGCTTGTGCAACAAGGAGGAGAGGATTTAGAGGTTGTTATGCAGGATGTCATATGAGATGTTCATAAAGGTCCTTTCTGGTCTCCGTATCTGTAAATCTGCGGGATATTACCCTCTCCCTGACTAAAAAGAGCAGTGAAGGTGTGAGCATGAGATGAGGTAAGGCTTCGCCAGAGACCGGGAATCCGGTGCCGTGGGATCAGAGGGGCAGATCCTCAGCTGAGGTAAGCCAGCAAAACCTCCATCCCTGCACTCTGCGAGGAGCCAGGCTTGGGCTTTCAAAGTCCTGACAGCAACACTAGAGACATCTGAGCGTGTCTGTGTTGTGTTTAAAGGCCGACATGTTTCTACGAGCAGCAGAATATATTCATCAAAAAGAAGCTGCTTTTTAAAATTTATTTACAGATTAGCAGAAGAAAAGGCTCCATGAATCATTTATCAGACCTGATGTTTTTTCACCTCTTCACCACAGTGAATAAAGAGGAATCTTGACAGAGCCAGACATTATTCCTCTGCTTCTCCAAAGATCTTGCAGTCATCTGCTCAGACAGAGCATGTCAGGGAAAAAATGATGGGAAACCACCTGGTTTCTCACTGTCTTCGCTTTTTATCTCTCCTGTTAGCTTGCTTCACTCATGTGGTATTTTATATCTGGGTCTGTATTTTAAGGAGATTTTTTTTTCATGTCCCTCTTGCCCTCTTCTCTCTTTTTTTTAATTTTTTTTTAAATGTTCAGAGGGTTCGCACTCAGAGCATAAATGGACCTCAGAAGAGGAGTGGATGGATAAAAGCTGCTGTCGTTTGGATGCCTTTTCTGGTGTCTCTGTAGGTCCTGCATTGTCTGCTCACCAGTAAATACCTACAGGTTTCACACTGGAGGGACCCCGCAGCAGACAGCATTATGCATATGCCGGGGTGTGTACTCGTATGCATTTGTGTGCCCAGATGGGTTTACATCTCACGTGTTCTCTCTCTCCCCGGTTTTTGCTCTTATCTTTGAAACTATTGCGGGGGCTCTTTTGCTCAGCCGGTCCCAATGCTAATGCAGTTTCAAGTTCTGGAGTGGTTTGCCGTCCAAAAGGCACTTTCCCAGTATTGCCGTCTCCTGATAAAACTTGAGTAATTCTAGTAAGATATCTCTGCAAATTCCACTGGGAGCCAAAGATTAGGTGAATTAAAATGTAATACTCTGCTTTATCCCCTCTAACGGTTTTGTTTGATCCTCCTGCTGCCCCTCTGTTCAGGGAGCCCAGCAGCGGGGCGAGGGCTCACGCTTCTCGCTGTGGTGACGGCCAGTTCTCCAGCCCCGGCTGGGTCGACAGCGGTCTGGCAGGTTCCTAACTAAAAGGCCTGGGATCTCTCCTCATGCGCTAAACCCCATGCCTGTGTTGTTATTCCAGGCAGTTCCATTTTCACCTAATGATAAAAAGCTATTTTCTCCCCGTGGGTTGCGTGGGTGAACGTATTAACAAGGCTTGGACTAGCCTGGGGGCATTTACTGAACTGTGTGGCGTACGTAAAATAGAAAACGGTTGCTCTGTGAACCACGAGAGCCCACGGGACGTTGGGAAGAAAGACAGTGAGCTATAAATTATAAAAGAGAGACTGAACCCTTTGGACCTGAGTGGTCCTGAGGCACAAATCTTTTTCACCATTTCAGATCCACAGAAATCTTCCCTGCTTCTGCCCTGCCAAGTCTGCTTCACCCCTTGAACCCTAAAGTGCCTCACCAGGTAAGTGACCCAAAAGGTGGAGGAAGAGGCAAAGGGAATAGTTATTGTTTTGCTTTGCTTTTTTTGCAGAGATCCTGAGTTAGAGAAAGGGTCCGGAAGGGGTGTGAGTCCCAGCAGTCATACGTAAGCTGGTGGAGATACCTACGGCGCTTGTAACTGCAGCTGTGGGCACAGGGTAACTGGGCTAGACACAGGAACGTAGGTAACTGGATTTGATGGTCCTTGGGTGATGACTCTGAATGGTAAAGACATCCCTTGGGAAAAGGAAGGGAGCTGTAGGCAAGGTCTGCTTGCTGGAGGCTGGATGATGACTGGTTTCTACGCTTGTGAAAGAGCAAAGAAGCAAAGACGGGCTGCTTTGGTGTTGGGTTTAGGGTGAAGCTGTCATGATTTGACTATGAAAAGGTTGGCATGAGTGATCAAAGTCCCCTCCATCAGCTTTTGTTTCATTTAGCTCTGATTTAATTAGGTGCAAGATACGTGTTTCTCTCTTCTACTTCACTTGTGTATCCAATGAAGGTGATGAAATTTCTCATGGTGGCTTTGGCTAGAGGGAAAAAGTAGCACTGCCCATGGGGAGGCGAGCCTGCCAGTGAGGCACTGCTCCAAAGCAAGGGAAATAGCCCCGATGCCCTAGAGGCATAAGCGGAGGCAGGATCAGGCCAGAGATCTGCAAAAGGAACCGCAAACTGCCATGAGAAATAGTAAAAAGTAAGTCTGGGCTCACCCTTGACACTTGCAAGTCGGCTGAGTTTTGTCCCTCCTTGCTGAATATCTAACCGTAAGGGCACAGCACGGCTGCCTGAAATGAGGAGCTGCAAGTCGAACAGAGCTAGCGGAGCAACGGCTCAGCGTGCCGAAACGCCTGCCGAACAGAGGATAAAGCACCCACGGTTCCAGAAACCCCATTAGAGTTTGATGGCCACTAACTGATTGAAATACAGAGCTGAACTCTTCTGGGTACAAAGTAGCACTGATGAATTCAGTCTAAATAGGCTCCTCTGGAACTTGATACCACACTGGGAAAATCAGCTCCGTATCAGCTGGATCAGACAACAGGCAGGTTTATGCATCTTTCAGGGAGATTATTTTTTTTCCCTCCAAGGGGGAATCTGCTGTGCTCCAGTTGAGTTAATAGTCTGATTTGTGGCAGGACTGCAACATTTCATCCCAGAAAGCATTCCAGTCGGCAGATGAGGATCGCCTGCCTCGCCACCGATATGCAGCCGTCCCGGGGACGGGGGGGTGCGGTAGCCCATCGCCAGCACAAAGGGCCACACAACGGTGCTCTCTGAAAGCTCTGCTGAGGCCAGATCAGTAAGAAAGCGAAGGAAGATATCTTAATTAACAAAGGCTTTCTCCCTCTGCTGTGTTTTGTCTGCAGTTATCCGTGTAGCTGGCAGTTCTCAAAGACTGAAATGACAGTAGTTGGCTGTAAAAGAGATAACTGTCAGATTAGCCGGTACATATCTTCTGCCTAGGTTTTCTATATCATACCTATCTTGAAGCATCTCCATGTATCAAAGGGACTAGTTGGCTATTTGCCTTTAAAAAGTACCCTTTCCAGTGTGATAGATAAGGGTCTATTACAATGGGAAGACCTAACATTTCTTGTTTCTTGACTGAGGCCATTTTGGAATAGTATTTTTCGTGCTTTGATCAATTTGTACAGACTAATCCTTTCTGTTGTTTTTATTGTGGTGCTTGTGTTTTCAGTTTCTCTTGTATTGAGCTTAGGGTGCAAGGGAGAGAAAATGTCTGGTGGAGTGTAAAGGCAGTGAGAAGGGCCGTTCCTGGCAGACGGAGGTTCTTCTCACGGCCCGTCAGGGCTCCTGCGGAGTCGCATCCTCAGCTCCTCTAAGTCAGCTGGGAGCTGTGCTGGGCTGTGCCTGCTGGGGAGTTGGTCCAAAGGGGCTGCTAAAAATCCAGATTGGTGTGCAGCATGGAGAACAGAGAGGACTTGCTGCTTTGGTTGGGACAAAATGTTAACTGAGGTAAGGGGGGATTTCATTGACGTTGGTGAGGAGAAGGCAATTTAGACCAGTGTGGATGAGACCCGTGCTTTTTCAAACCTGTTGTCTTCCTTCTTTTCTCTTCCTCTATCTCTGCCTTCCAAGCACCTTTCTCTTTCCTATTCATCCCCCAAATACTCCTCCTCGTGTTGCTCAGCCTCAGAAAAAAGGTCTCAGATTGGTTTTTGCCTGAACTCTCAGGAAAGGTTCATGAATGTAGTCTTCTGGCTTTTCAGGCTTAGCTCTTGCTGAGCTGAGATTTAAAGCAATTTATTTCAAAGCCAAAAGTGAATGCAAATGAGGGGAAAGAACTAGGGGAGGAAAAGAAAAAAGACCTCTTATTCCCAGGTGAGCACTAAGATGTCTGATCTGCCTGCCTAAAACTGATTCTTCTTCCAGAGTCTACAGTAAATACCCCTGCGTATTAGTGAGCACAGCTGTAGAGGATGCTCTGATTATTGCTTGCTGAACTAAACTAGGACAAGGAGGTGAACACACAGCCTCTGGTTTTATTCCCGAGCCATTGATCAGCCACAACATCTTTAGCCCTCCGACAGCTGAAATGGAGGTCACGACATGGTAGGGAGCCAGACATTAGCAGGAGGCTACCAAGTGTCCGAGCTCTGAGGTCCTGTGAGCCAGACTGCTCTCTTCTGCAAGGAAGGTTTGTGTGCTGCCCATTTCAAATGGCCCCGGCACGCCGCTGGCCATGTGACTGCATCAAATGGATGGGTATTTCTTTTTGAAGCTAGACCTTGAATGTAAAAATGGAGTTTTGTAAGGAAGTGTCTTTGTGGGGGAAGTCTGCTGGTTTAGCAGACGTAATAGTTACTCTGACCAAGCTATTTCATTATAATTCCCCCATGTGGACACTGTATTTCAAGGGGGCATCGTTATTCTGGAATGAAGCCCCCTGGTTTTTTTCGTTTATTTTTGGACAAAATCGTGTCCACAAGGAGCTCTTAGAAAGCATCAGTGAGGATGGCAAAACTGGATGGCAAAAATGCTACCGAGCCATAACAGGCACAAGAGGAGATGCTCTCCTAGAGGACGCTACGGTCTGGCTGGCCCACGCTTTGCTCCTGGTGATTTCTGTCTGTGGTGGCCGTTGTGTCCCAGCAGCGAGAACAGCAGCAGAGCTATCGCTCTACCAGCCTGCTGATCCGCATCGGACTTTGGGCTAAGCCTGCATCCCTTTCCTGCTTGGGCTTTCTTGACAGCGAGATCGGGATGAAGACCTGCCAAGCAGAGAAAGGATGGTGCAGGGTTTGAGGTGCCGACTGCAGGGAGGGAGGCCGCAACCGCTCACTGTCGCTGCACCGGCAGCGCTCGCGGGGGCTTTGGGAATGTCACTGTACCACCCCGGGCCTCCGCTCCGCATCGTAAAATGGGGATGACCCGAGTACTTCCCAACCTCACCGTGTTTACTAAATACCCTGTCAGAGAATAGAAGTGGAGGAAATTCTTTGGATTAATGTGTAGGACTGGAGGGGGTCTGGCAAGGTTTAATCTGTTCGTGTTTGCAAAGGACTCCGAGAGCTCCGGATGAAAGCGGGTGGAGATTTGCCAAGTGTTTGCTAACATTAATGGTTAATTATTATGAATCCTGGCAGCCTACATACTCAGCCAGCATCGTTCTCCGAGTGAGATCCAGACCTGTAATGGAGTTGTTACACACACAAGACAGGAAGAGACAGCTTCCCACTCTGTTTTGTCCTGTTCTCCCAGCCAAAGTCCCATTCCAAAACCAGACAGCAGCGGCACTTTTCTGTCTCATCGTAACAACTAGTTAGGAATCCAGAGCATTTGGCAGAGGAAGACCTAGCCATTTTCATGTCTGGACTCATTTCCGTCTGCTGGTGCCCTTTTTGTCTGACTGAACAGAATGGAAATCGTGGTCCAAAATGAGATGTGTCCCGAACGGGCAGCACATGGGTGCCGTGCCGTGCTGCGCAACAGGGACAGACCCAGAGTCGACTGGAGAAGGGCACTGGGCATAACTCGTGCCCACGTTTGCCCTTCTTGCTGCTCAGGCTGGGTCAGCGAGCACCCGGCCGTGCCGCGGCACTTCCCAACGCGTGAGATGCCACGCTGGGGGATCAGGGGAGCGGACGGGGCCGGGCACAGCAGATCACGTGTGGGTTTGAGGAGTCTCCCGGGTGCGGCAGGTCAGCTGAAGAAGAGTGAGCCTGGTCAGCTGCATCCCGCACCGCCTGCCCAAGTTTGGGAGAGGAGCTGCATTGTGATGGAGAGGGTGAGACAGCAGCCAGCTGAGTGAGTCTAGCCCCGAGTGCGTGAGATTTGATTTGCCAGACATAATTTGATGGCCGGTACCATTCCAGCAGTACCTGAGAAAGCTGCCTTTATCTAATAGTAGCCATCCAGCAAATGAAATCAAATTAAGAAAAGGCTCAAGGTCCATTTGGTCCTGTGAACATGACTAGCAATTGCCAAATTATGAAAATCCAATAGATCTTCAGACTGCACCGGTACTGATTTATTTTTTATTTCTATGTTTGAACGTGCAGTCTGAATTTCTGAAGTTGAAAGCTGCATCGTTCCTATCTTTTGGGTACTGATATTTTAGAATTATGACCATGGAGTAACGTGTGTGCTCTAAAAGGTAACTTCAAGGTGCATTAGTCTCAGATAATTGACAGAGACTGAATAAGTGATTTGGGAAGCGCTTATGCGGAACCAAAGATCTTAGTGAATTGTTACCTTAAATTAATGGTGTAGTGAGAAGCTGCTTGGATTTGATCAACTGGTGGTAGTACTAAATGAAGTCAGGCTTTAAAGTCATTAGCAAAATATCTATGCGACAGCGCTGCTATGGATTTGTACGCTAGCATTGTGTCTTAAGGGGCCCAAATCGGCAATGTGCTCTGAGTCCACAGGACTTCCCTGGCTTCGATGGGAGCAGCGCTCAGTATCTCTCAGGATCAGGCTCTTTAGCACGCTGGTGCTCAGGTTAGGCCACGCTAACAGGATTCACACCTTTAACTCCCTTCTTAATCCCCAGATGAAATGGGAAGTCTTCTCTCAACACTTAGTAAATCTCCAATTTTATTTCTCATTATTAAATCATGAAATTGGCCAAAAATGTTTAAATTAAGTGAAAGGAAGAGAGATTTGTGAGAAAATTGAAGTCTCTTTGAGGAATTGAATAATCTCCGAGGATGAAGAAAATTGCGGTTGCCAAACCCAGAAGCAAAAGGATCAAAAAGCTACAGAAAAGAAGTAGAAAATCGTGTATGTCTCAAATCCTCTCCCCCACCCTCCCTCTAAAACCTCTGGTGATTTAAATATAGGGAAAATTATTCTGAGAAGCAGCAGAGTCTACTAGATACTCCTTCCTCTGCTGCTGCCATTATCTCCGTGCACGACCCAGAGAAATTCCGTGATCTCGCGAGCCACCTCCAGCATGGATGAGTACCGTCGGTAGCCCCTGTGCGACCAGACAGGGAGGAAGCAAGTCGAGAGGTGACTCGAGTTCCCATGGCCTGTTTAATCCCAGGGGAGGCGGCGGTGGGAAAGAGGGGAGCCTGCCAGGGAAGGGTCACCCAGGACGGCCAAGGCTAGTAAAAGCTTCGGCAAGCAGACACTTATCTGCCAGGGAGGAGCAGATTGAGACCCATCAAACTTATTTCACTTGAACAATGAGACAGCCAACAGATAAGCGCGTTGAAGCACCGCTAGCTTGGGCTGAATTCAAACCAGCCCCTAGAGGTGAAAGACTATATTGTGTTAACGATTCCCTGACTTGTCCGTCTCCATTGAAATGGTCTTTAATGTAGGCTGGGGGATACACCCGTCACTTTCTCACACTTGCAGCACTGATCGAGCGGAGTTAACACGGACATCTGGTATATCCAGTTGATCTGTAACTATAGAAAGCAGCAACTGAAATGTATTTCAAATCAAAATGTAGCCTGCTGGTGCCAGTTACCAGCTAAAGTATGCTCTGTCTGCCTTCTAGCAACTAAATGGCACAGGTAAGCTGTGCAAAAAACATGAGGATTGTTAGTAAAAGAGTGTAGCCTCTGAATGCAATGGAGTTCTTTATCTCACTGAAACAGATACGAGAAGTAGGGGGGGAAGGAAAACCAAATGGAGACAAAGCTCTCTCCGGAATGTATTAAAAGAACCAAATAAGTCATTCAGAGCATGCGGTAGATGTTTTTTTATGGAGCGTTAGCAAGGCAATGTTCATCTGTGCTGGCCCATGTAGGAACAAAAGAAAACCAATGTTGTGTCAACAGGGTAATAAGAAAGAACACCGAAGTGTTTTTCTCTCTGTTAAAGGGAAATCTGGCCCGTGAAAGCCACGCATATATTTCAGCGCTGACAGCTTGGGCTGCCACTGCTCTCCTGGAAGGAGTCTGGGAATGACAGGGTGACGCACAGCAGAATTACAAGGAGATGGTGCATGTGATTTGGACCATGCCACCTGAAAGCCCTGCACCCTTTCACGTAGCGGCAATGGTAGAATTTGCCCCAGGACGTACAGCAGTAATGGGAATCTTTCATAATCCTGCATCAGGCAAGGTTGGGAAGTCAGTCAGTCTTTCTCCACCAGTGTCTTGAAGATACGTACCCAATGCTTTATTTAAAAAGCTGCTGTGTGTGAAGCAAGTCCCAGCACCAAGGAGAAGCAGGGAACGGGAGACAGAGTAGCTGAATTTTAGGAGCAGTAATAGTCTGGGGCACCTCTGATTAAGCCTAATACAGCTTTTAACTTTGCATTGGGCTTAGGTAATGTGCTGATGGCTCTAACTCTGCCAATGGTCTGCCTGAGGCTCACTGTGCTTCTTGGGGTGGATATTTTGTGCCGAGAGATCCTTAGTCGAACTGGTTTAGCTCCAGGGGTCCCAGAAGAATTGTCTCCTTGGCCTAGCACGAGTTGTCTGTCTCCTGACCGCAAACCTGTGGGTGCCAGCAGTCCAAAGTGCGGCAGGAAGTACATGGCAGAGCAGGAGTTAAACCAGTCTCTCCCCCCGGGCTGATGTAGAATACATTTTCTTGTCCTCCACCTGGGTAGCAGCCACAATGCTGCCATTGTATTCTGCTGCCTCGGTGGAGTGTGCACAAATTGCGGTGTGTAAGTAACAGGATAAAGCTGTCCCGATGATGTTACAGGCTGGGGAGAGCGTGTAGATGCGCCATGGCTATTTGGCTATAACTAATGCAGCTCTGCTCCGAACTTCCCTACCTGCGGCAGGAACGAGAGGCCGCGTTTCAGGCAGTTTCTGATTCTTATCGTGTAATCCCAGCAAGGATGGAGGTGGGGAACCAGGCAGGCTCGTTGCTAGGCAGATTCGTCCACCACGGCCTTACTCCCTGCATGATTTATCATCCGTCCTCGTGAGGTCGCGACCAGCCACCGCAGAAAAGACGTTGCCACTGCTGAGCGAGTAGACAGGAGCGAAATGGGCAAACTGGTAAAGAAGGGCCGGGCACCGCCAGCAACGGGCCGCAGCTGCCAGGCGAGCGGAGGCAGGCGCACGCCGCTGCCCTTACCCGCCGTGAGCGCGCGCCATTGACGGAGGGGCAGCTTTTACGTACTGGTGTGTAGCCAGGCCTTCCCCTCCTGCCCCGCCGGGGCCTGGGCGGGGGGCAGCGGGGTTCTGGGCTGCTGGGCCGGCCCGGCAGTGACCCCTGCCCCACGGGAGGCCCCGGAGCGTCACCTGCCTCTCTCCCTGTCTGACGTCACCGATGAGGTCAGGTGACATCAGAGGACGCTGCCCCGCGGGGGGGGAGGGGCGGCGCGGTGCATGCCGGGCCGCGGGAAGACGGGGCCGCCGGGGGCGTCGTCGTCTCCATGGCAACCGGGGGCGCCACCGCCGGCCGGGCCGCTCACGTGATCGCGGCCGGTCACGTGATGTTTGGCTGCCGCGGAGCTGCTTCCGGGTCAATGCGGGACGCGGCCGCCGGGCCTGGGTGAGCGGGGCCGGGGGCGGCGGGGGGCGGGCGGGGCCGCGGCTGTCAGCGGCCTGCTCTGCGGCGGGATCGGCGGGGGCGACCCGGGGTCCGGCCCGGCCGGGCCGTGCGAGGGGAGCCGGGGACCGTTTAACGGCCGTGTTCGAGGCGGCCGGGCCGGCGGAGGCTGCAGCGCTCGGGGGAAGGCCTCTGGGGGTTCGAGGCTGGGGACCCCGGCCTGCCGGGGTGCGGCTGAACGCACGTCGCGCCCCGCCGAGGGGGCCAGCAGCACAGACGAGGACCGACGGACGGGCTCCCCGCAGACTTCTGCGGCAGAGTTGGTTTTTGCAGCAGCCCCTGAGGGGATTGCTGGTTCGGTGGCACAATGTCCGCGTCCGGCCCAGAAGCACGTCAGGTGGCACGCCTGGCACCTCTCGTGCGTGAGATGCCACGGTCCCTGCCCTTAGCATGGGCTGCGTCCAGAAGCGTGGTACTGTGGCGGGTGAGCAAGTAGTTACGCTTGCTTTGATGAAGTCCCTGACAGCGTTTCGCGTGCTTGGGTAGCTTGCCCCGGTGGCTCAGAGGGTCAGTCTGTCTGCCCTGATAGTATTCATCCATCTGTCCCTCACGATCACTTCAAAAATAATTTCCCTGAATTGTGTCTTAGGAAAAGGACGTACTAGCTTCTTTTAGACAGATGTTTGTCCTGTTGCATCCATTCCTTACGCTTTGTTTTTCGTGTGTACAAGCATGTCAAAACGCATTTGGTGTGTGACTGGTTAGGACCTGCTCTGAAGGCGTTTGGGTGGCACTGGAATTCATTAGAATGTCATTAATGGTGTAATTCTCCAGAATTGTCTCTTATTCTCCTTGTAGGCTTATAGCACTGGGATAGAAATATTTTTTGTGTCGTTTCTAGTGTTCTCCTTTCACTTCACTCGTCAGCTGCACCAGCCCGCCGGGTTTCCCTTGGATCTCAAGTCAGGGTCATGCTCTTCTTTGCAGACTCTTGCCATGTTGTATGTCACTGGGGCCGCAGCCTTCCAGCCGAGCGTTTAAATATAGACAACAAAGACTATTCGTTGATGTCTTTCAAAGACTGAGCGCATCTTTTGCAATCTATGCTGTCATTTAGAAAACCCAAGGTTATTTTAGGATATGAATTGTTCCTTGTGCCGTCAGTAGGAAAACACTCAGAAATGTGCACCCTGCAAATCATCCTGTCCTGCCCTTGTACAGGCAACATTCACTTGAAATGTGTCATGCTTTCTTTGCATATTCTGTTAATCCTTGCTCTCAAGCAATTGTAGTGATTCAGAGAAGCCACGTGCATGACAGATGATTATAGTGAATGAGAAATCTGACGAGAAGGGAAGTGGAAAAGGTGACTGCCCACTCCCTGACATTTTTGTCATCTGGCAATGGCATTGGCGTGCAAAAGTAAAGCTTGAGAAAGAAAATGTTTGTGATTCAAAGTTGTTGAATGTAAATATCATTAGGGCTTTTTCTCAGTTCTGGATTGCTCTCATACTGTATCTGGAAACACAGTTTTTTGCCTCTAGTGTGATGCTAAGGTGACTTTCTCACGCGGAATTTCTAGCTGATGTTTGCTCAGGGGATAAAGAGGAATGGAGTTGATAGGAAAGCAATGTGAAGGACAGAAAGCTTTATGCATGGGCGAGTTCCAGAATTTCCAGACCAGGAGGTCTCAATGTGCATTTAAAAAACAGTATCTGTCTGTCCTACAGTACTAAGCTCCAAAACCACTCTGGAATGAGGCCTTTCAGCCTAAAGCTTTGGCTGTCAACGCAAATTGTTCCTGTAGCGTGCAGAATGTTTTAGCATAAAATTGAATGCCTTGTTCCTAACACAAACTTCGATTTGAGGATTTCTTTTTTGTTTCTGTGTGGACTAGTGATATGCAGTTAAGTTTGAGATATGAATCAACCAAGTTGTTGAGGGCTGAAAAAGGTGTGGGTGGTTTTTTTTTTCAGTAAGACCAATCCTTTAAGTTCCTCTTTGTGACATGTAAAATTTATATATAATTTAAAAATTATAACAGGCGTCAGTCAGCTTGCTTCTTCTTATACCAAAGTCATTTGTGACAGAGTGTTTTAGGTAGTCCGTTCATGAAGAAGTAGAGTAGAGCTTGTTAAACAGGTGATTCTCAGCAAAGGGAACCTGAACCTTAGTTAAATCATTTTTGTTCAGGATTTTATATCTATCCTTGCCTGTAATAAATCTAAAGGAAAGTTTATGGCAGCAGGCAGAAACTTTAATTCGGCATTGCTTAGCAACATTGCTTTCTGCATACGTGTGGCCCCACCACGAACTCGAAAGTATGGATTTCCACCAGGAGTCCTGGAGGTGCAGGTTTATGTGCAGAATGTACGTATCTGCATGAGCTGGGTTTTGCTAGTATACTAGAAATGCAATTATACAGTACTTATAAAATGCTGCTGCTCCGTGACTAATTGTATGCTGTAGGAAATCTGCAGTTGATTCCTGCAAGTTTGTGCCTTGTGTTGTTAGATCGGGCGGATGCGGATCTCTCGTCCGTGTCTGTGGTGGGTGGCAGGCCCTGCTTTGGACTACAAGACCTCTGTGAAACCTGAGAACAATGTGGTTCCCTTTCTTTGTGCGTGTATCAAGCTCGACTCCTTTATTATCCAGAAAGCCGTGAAATACCAAGTTCAGAGCACATGCGGGAAAGTAGGACAGATAAGCTTAGTTCCACCTAGGGTACAGCAGAATGCCGACCATTGCGATATCTTTGTGCCAAATACACTTCCAGCTGACACTCGGTATCTTTCTAGGCAGGTCAGCAGCCCACAACGTGGCGAGTCCTTTTTCCTGTGCTGTTCTGTTCTGTGACATGCGTAGATAGGAAGGGCATGTTTATCTTCCAGATACGTTAAGCAGCTCCAAATTGAATTGGCAAAACTTGCTTTTTGGACTGGCCAAATGATATGTGCTCATATGTGCTCGAGAGTGTTTCGTGACACAGCAGTTGCGTTCTAATTGGAAGCCCAGGTTTGCAAGCAGGACGGAAGAACTGTAGTTCTTTGCAAATGTCAGGGAAGAAATGATGATGCTGCATTTGAGGCCAAAGCTTGCTTTGAATGAGCCACTGCTGTCAGTGAAGATGGGCTCTCACCCTGAGATATCCTGAGTGAGCTTACTATCAAACTTGAGTATTTCCATGACACCGTGTGGACCAACTGAAGGAATTCTTGCTAGCAGAGGGTGCTGAGCTCTGGGCTGTTTACAGCATTGGCCTGATTTTAAAAAAAGCAAACCATAATCTGCTTTGCATAGTGTTTCTTTATAAACAGTTGGGGAGCCGTGGGTCCTTTTTCTTTTTCCTTTTTTTTTCCTTATCCAAAAAGCTGATCTTGACTGAAAGTCCTGAGTTAGAGAAGAGGGAAGTTACAGGATGAAAACACCTGTTCGAGCACTCTCTTGCTCATAAACAGCTCTTTGCTCTTTCTCCTCCTTCCTGCCCTGGAAATGTGTTTAAGAATATCTATGAATATCTCACAGTCTTCTTGTGAAGTACAGAAGTCGCCTTTTGCAGATTGGGGTGTACTGGGAACTGTCCTGGAAGGGCATGTGGGGCAAGGATGTCTTGTAGTTGGCCTGTAATGGGATGATTGAAAGCATGTTTGTGTAGCTTGGGCCCTCTGTTTGCTTTTGGTTTCTTTTCAGGTAATGTTTTACTGTAGTCTTGAATTCGAACTATGACCTGTTAGGCTAATCTGTAGTTCAGAAGAAGTACAGCCTGTGACCTGGCTGGTCACTTCTGTCCTGTGTTGCCAAGGACCACTACTGGAGATGATTATTAGTTGCTGACTGTTTATATGCTCTGTTTTTTTCTGCATTAACTAGAAGTCCAAGAAGGGAGCATGGACCAGCCCAGCGGAAGGAGTTTCATGCAAGTTCTCTGTGAGAAATACAGCCCCGAGAACTTCCCATATCGTCGTGGACCTGGTATGGGGGTGCATGTCCCAGCAACTCCGCAGGGTTCACCGATGAAAGGTAGGGTTCTGGTCTTTCTGATCATCTGTGGGGTTCTGGGTGGGATCAGTTTCTTGGTTGTTCTTGCTTAGGCTGAAAGAAGAATTGCTCTGAACTGACCGGGAAAAGAAACATCGTGATGTATTATAACGTGTTTCTTACTGAAGAGCTGAGAAACTGGAATCTAACAAAAACAGAAAGTTGATCTAGTGACTGGACCAGTTGCTGTAAAAAACAAGTACCTTTCCCTACCCCTGTCATTGCCAGCATAACAGAATCAGAATCCTGTCAATGAAAGATGGAAATAAGGCCCTGTGCGGTGCTGAGTTTTCAGGGTTCAGCAGTCCCTGGAGCTTATTTTCTTCAGACTAGTGATACTAACTATTTTATTAGCGGCTGCAACAACATGTATTTTGACAGAGATGACTTAACAAATACACAACACCTTGATCTAAATTTGAGGTTGGTCCACAAGCCAGTGGTGTCAGGCAGTGCCATCAGCTTGCATCGATGTCTGCAGGTACAGAAGGAGTCCAGTGTTACACAGGAGTGGACCACATTTCAAGCCAAGCAATGAGTTGTTGAATCTCCAGCTAGGCTTCTTTTGTGACAAGTGACTCGAATTTGTGGTTTACTTTGGCTCTCTTCTCAAGGCATCGAATGCTCTCTGACCGTGCTTATGCTGACCTAGTGGAGAAATCCTCTCTCTCCTTTGCTTCTGACCTTACTGCCTTGAGGGAGTTTCAGACAGATGTGTGTCTGAAGGGCTGTGCTGCTCGTGTATGTCCTTGAGCCTCCTAGACTGCAGAATCTGTGTCGCTATTTCCTGCTCTTTGAACTGGATCCATTTGACACCCTTTAGTTTTCCTTCATGCTCTGATGTTAGCGTTTGGTTCTCGGTTTGTACACATGAGTCTGAGATTCACGTTTATCCCAACAGAACTGCCCCTTCTTTGTGTAACCTCTTGCCCGTCTTGATCTGTAAGTGTAGTTTAAATTTCCGTCAGGTCAATTTGTATCGTAACCAGCCCCAAAGGGGAAAATAGCCATGGAAGTTAGCGGAATGAAGTTTACAGTAACTGAGTTTGACAGAGGAGAAAAAAGGGCCTGAGTTCAGTTGAGGATAAAATGTACCGCGTGTCACTCAAAATTAATACGAACAGAAGATTGGCCTGATGGATTATTCAGTCAATGCCTCTCTCCTGTGTGCGAGCACCCGCTTACCTGAGCTGTTTGGATGCTGGAAAGAGGGCACATGTTCGTACATCTTAAAATGTGACCGAGACATGACTTACAAGTACATCATGATGAATTCCCAAAGTACAACTCTGTTCTTGAAAGAAGCCGAACACTAATGAGCCAGGAAACTTGAAAACTCAGATCACTCCAGATAATTGTCTGCTGCTAGAATCCCTTTCTAGTCGTGTAGCTGTCAAGTATTAAGGAGAGAGAAAAAAGGCCACATTTTTAGGAAAAAGCTTGGTGTTAAATTTTAACAGATTTTGATACTCCGCAGAGGTGGGAGAGCCGTATTGTATGTGAAAGAATATAAGACTGATGGCTTGCCTTGCCTAAACGTGGATTTCTTGTGTTGAAATGGTTTCCTGTTACAAATCCACAGCTTTTAACTTTGTCATGTTTTGGCCTTAGCAAATCAGGCAGTGATTGTGATCACTGTGTGAGCTGTGAGAACGTTTACCTGCATAAGAAGGAACTAGACCAAAACCGAAGCAGAAACATTAAAGGCAGAGTAGAGACCTAAGTTTTTTCAGGATGTAAGAATGCTAAACGTTCTACATTGTTGAAAAGGGAAAGCTTAGAAAAGAAATGTTTAAATACATCCTTGCTGTTCCTAACCTCAAGTGGGCTGAGTACGAGAGGATAAGGGAGTCTGACTCTGTGCGACTAACAGTCCACCTAGTCCTGTATCCTATCTGCAGATGCCTGGGGAAGAGCATGAGTTCTGGCAAGAACTGATATGAGACATACTATAAACTACAAAGGACTGGCCTGTCCTCGCCGCAGTGTGGACAGAAGTGCATGTCGTAACTGAAGAGCACTGATACTGAGTGGTACTTCACGTTTAGACACAAGAAGGCTGCTTGATTGATGTTGGTCACTTGTCATAAAATCCATGTTTATCCTGAGATCCTTAAATATGTGTAAATTGTGGATCTTTTCTTTTGCTGAATGTCATGCTTGTTTATGCTTCTTGTTACCTTCTGTAACTAAGCAATGCAATGCTGACCAGAGGGCGTATTTTCTTATTCCCTGTTTCAGATCGCCTCAACCTTCCGAGTGTGCTAGTACTGAACAGCTGTGGCATAACCTGTGCAGGGGATGAGAATGAAATTGCCGCCTTCTGTGCTCATGTGTCTGAGCTAGATCTTTCTGACAATAAACTGGAAGACTGGCATGAGGTAAAATGGTTACCTGTGCATCTTTCTGAATAACTTTGATGGCTATTACTATGACTGCAAATGCATTACAGGTTATAAGAGTACTTCGTTCATTTAAAGGAGAGAGATTTCCATTTTTTTGTGGCTTCTTTCCCATCTTTGAAGCTGACACTTATTTACTTTGACAACAACTGAGCAATAAACGTGATGAATTTAATCCGTTTGGGCACTTCATTCCATTTATCTCGTGACTTACGATCTTGGCCTGTGGGTGACAAATACTTTTTTTTTTTTTTTTTTTTTTTAATCGTGCAAAGCACCGGAACTGGCATTTCTAACATCAAGAGGTTAATGAGCAGTGCAGTTTTTAACAGAGTAAGAACTGAGGAGGTCCAAGTAATGGGAGTTGATTCCCAGCTTTGCCACTGATTCTGTGATGCTGGGCAAGGTATTTATTCTCTCTCTGCTTTTGTTTCCCTATCTGCAAAACAGGTTTAATAACATTTACCTCAAAGGATATTTCTGAGGCCTCATTAATTAATGCTAAATGCTATTATAAAATCCTCTGAAGTGCTTGGATGAAATATGCTAGTTAAATGCAATGTAATACGAGTAAAACAATCGCAATCTGTTCGAGTGTTGTTATCAGTTCCTCACTGGCTTATGTTCTGTTTTTATCTTAGTGTTTATTGTTGGAAATATGTGGAAAAGAACAGGACGTGCAACATAAAAATTATCATGTGTTTCTGTTGCATCAAGCTGCTATGTCTTTAAACAGGTAGTTAACGCAGTGTTTGCAGAAATGTCCCAGCTCTGGCATGGGTGTTGCAAAGTCAGATGCAGGATAGGTTTCCCTGTTTCTGTTATTTGCTTGTTAGCCTAGAAGGTATTAGCTCAGCGAGTGGGAGAGAGATCTTAGGTTTGTCTGTCGATATTAGTGCCAGGGAAGATGGTTTTGTACTGAGGGCATATCTGCTAAGAACTGGGACGGTGTCTCCTGGCTTGTTTTATTCTGACCCCAAAAGGCCCCCTCCCACAGTAATGAGGTGCTGCCTCTCCACTCCTTGTTCTGCCTCTTAATCTCAGTGGGACTGGCCTCATGTCTGGTAAGCAGCTGGGAGAGCTGCACGCACACTTGTTACTCATAAGCTGCATGCCTCGCACCCTGCTATTTGTTCAGTCTGTTTAGGCTACCCTGGACAGCACAATTGCCATCTTCTGCATGAGCCGCAGCGAAGCAGGAAATGAAAGGCTTTCTGTGTACTTTGGCCCCTTCCTCCGAGACAGGATTAAGTTTTCATAGCCCATCCGCAACAGATAAATATCTAAGCGACTCTTAAGAACTGCTAGTGATGGGGATTCCAGATCCCTGGGTAGCCTGTTCCCATGCTTAGCTAATAACCTCATAGTCTAAACTATGTAACTTAAGTCTCCCATGCTGCAATTTAAGCCAATTACTCCCTGCCCTGTTCTCAGCAGGCATAGAGGAGCATTCGTCCCTGTTCCTTATATGACAGCCTTTTATAGCCACGAAGAAGAGCTTTCATGTCTCCTTTTCCTATTTTAGTATAATCCTGAAAAAATCCAATTCTTCCAATCATTCATCATAGGCCATTTTTTCTAAATCCTGTGTTGTTTTTGTTGCTCTGATGTCGTTCCAGTTTGTCTACTTCATTCCTAAGGCGTAGTGCCCAAACATGACATCACCTAAGATGAGGTGCGAAGTGAGGCAGACTAATTACCTCCAGCATCACGTACGCAACACTTGAATTCAACCTCTGCATGAGACAATTGCCCTTTGCTAGCAGCTGGGCCCTGTTGTTGACCTGTGTATGTCATGGTCTACCCCATCTCCTCCCATTCCAATCGCTTTGTGGCGTGGAGCGCTCTAGCCAGGTGTTCTCTGACTTGTAATTATTTTCTAGATGAATGTCTCTTCCCCCGAATGTTAGTACTTTGACTATCCTTGAACTGAACTTCCGTCTTACAGGTTTCAGATGGCTTCCCTTTGGCCTCTAGTCTTGTACCACAATGTGATGGCAGCCTTTCCCACCTTAGTATCACCCGCAGATTAAGAAAATGCATAGTGTTCAATTATTCTGGTCATTGAAAACATAACGAGTAGTATTCTGCTAGAACACTCCCTCAGTATGTCTGCTAGCTTTGTATTGAACTCTTAACTTACGCTGCTATCCTGGGCACTGTAAGTCCCCAGTTGCTTATGCGACTGGTTTGCGGATGGCATCGGAAGCTATCATTCCCTTAGACTACTTCCCGCTGAATTAGTGACCCAGTCAAAGAGGAAAATCAGATTGATGTGATGTGTTCTTTACGAATTGATATTGCCTGGCTGCTCTGTTCACTTAATCATTATTAGATGACTACAGATTGATCATCTAAATAACCTGTTCCCATATCTTTCTGTGTATTAGCATTGTCTAGGTCAGCACCTACCCCGATCACACGATCCGTTATGTATCCTGCACTCTAGAGCTGTACAGTTGTCATCTCTGGCTTTTCCTTCTCTTTCTTGATCTTTCTTTCTTTCTTACCTCTCTGCTACTTTGCCCTCAGGTGCACATCTGTATGCACAAAAAGAGAAAGTAGCCACAAGCAGAGTTACCTGAAGATTTGGATTGATTGTAAGAAAGATGCTGTTTTCAGAGTAATGGAATCGAATAAGAAATTCATTGTATGTGTACAGTGAGCTTCTATCTGTCTTTTACGTTGGGCAAAATGGCGAGGTCTGTGGCTACTGGTGAGCAGCGGAAAGCTGAGCAAGTGAGCAGAGTGTTGGCCATAAACTCAAGAGACGTGCCTATTGCCTCCCTGCTAAAAGAGGGGTACGGCATGCTGGCTCCTGTAACGTGCTGCTGCTTAAGCTTGGTGTTGAGGTGGATTTTATGACCTCTCCCAAGAGACCGGCTGTCTCTTATCAAGCTGCTCGGATAGTGTAATTAAATGAACTGTTGAGGTGAATGAGCAATTAACCAATCAATCTAGATCAGTGAATAGCTGGAGTATGAATTACAGGTAGTTATCCAGAAGCCTTATTTTTTTTCCCCATATCATTTCTTTGGTTTGTGGTGATTCCAAAGGGCCCCCTTTTAGGAGACGGGATATTATTGCATGAGGTCCGATTACTGCCTGATACGCATTTCTTTCTTTCTCTTTTTTTTTCCCTCCCCACTTAGGTCAGTAAAATTGTGTCCAACGTTCCCCACTTGGAGTTTCTAAACTTGAGTTCCAACCCTCTCAGTTTGTCCGTTTTAGAGAGAAGGTGTGCTGGGTCTTTCGCTGGTGTTCGCAAACTTGTGCTCAACAACAGCAAAGCTTCCTGGGAAACAGTCCACACAATCCTGCAGGAATTACCAGAGTAAGCATGGGGAGTTGGGTGTAGAAAAGGGTGCTCGCTGCACGCAGGTCAAGGCTGACTTATCAAATCACACGGTGAGGGATGAGAGGGGCATGAGGATGCAAACATGATCGGTGGAGAAAAAGGGAATTTTTTTCTTTGGGAGCTTGGGAACCGGCCAGGTGAATGCTTTACATTGTCTTAAAAGCTGAACTTGTGTGGCACTGCAAAGCCCGGGGCTTCTTGTCCAAATCTAAATGCCAGAGATGGATAATCACCCTGACAACGTAGGAGGTGACATGCTTTTCTCTGAGTCACTGCAGAATGAATGGTGCAGTGCATACCTGTATTAATGGCTTTTGAATGGGATGTAAGTCTGAGGGTCTGGCCACTTGTCAAGTAATATTTCATCATGCTTTTCTGTGCAAAAGTGTTGATTTCTGTGGCTTGCCCACGGTCCGCCTTGGCAGTGGCATTGTGCTTCCCCGAATGTCCTTGGTGGCTTCATTTTGATAACAGATTCCTCTTCGTACGGCTTTGTAAGCGGAGATGATGAGAGCAGTATATCCTGCGTGGCCAATGTACGCTTCCCTGGGATTAAGGGAGCTAGTTTAGTCGTCTGAAAACTTAGTGGGACCTGTTCTTTCTTTAATGGGAATCTTTGGCAGAACCAGTGATGTGGGGAAAAAAGGGTTATCTGTGTTGTATAAAAGCACCTTTTTAAATAAAATGGTGAGCATTGAGAGCAGGTACCAATCACCATTGGAGTTGGGTTGGTGGCTTGTTGGGCACAAATGTGGAACACCACCCCGAGCAATCTGTTACACAATTAATACTGGGACGCTAGGGAACACTTAGAGGTGTTTTTCATCTGTGGAGGAACTTTACGGATGGGAGCAGAGACATAGTCAAAACACTCCATTTGGAGTGCTCAAAGATCTTCTCTACACCAAGGTTTCAAATCACATAGGAGCCGTTACAGAAAGTCGTGTTAAAATCGCATATGCATGTCCCTGTATCCAAGAGGGTAGCCATTCTCAAGTTATGTTGAGATGATGATATGATCTTTCTTCCCCTGTGCAGCTTGGAGGAGCTCTTCCTGTGCCTTAACGACTATGAAACAGTGTCTTGTTCTCCCGTTTGCTGTCAGTCTCTCAAATTACTCCACATAACTGACAATAATCTTCAAGACTGGACTGAAATTCGAAAATTGGGAATTATGTTTCCATCACTGGACACACTTATTCTGGCTAACAACAACCTCACGACCATTGAAGAGTCAGAAGATTCCCTGGCAAGGCTGTTCCCCAACCTGCGATCCATCAATTTGCACAAGTCAGGTGAGAGCCTGGAAGCAGTATGCTTTTTGTTCTCAGCATAAGTGACAGCAGTTGATCGGAGTCTCTCCTCCTGAGTAGGTGAAAAACACCCTTGCTTTGTGCTCTTTGAAACTTTGGCCTTGGGGTGGTTGCTTCTTAGGCCTGTGCTAGCAGTAAGTAGCCTGCAGTCAGCATCGCTTCCTGCAAAGTATGAGAGGGGGCTGGTGAAGGCACAAGTGCTGAGCAAGAGCCTAAACCTTTGGGATAGTTCTGTTGCTGTAGCGGAGATGAAAATGCCCAGTGACCTTTGTCCCAATCTATCCTGGCTTCTCGGCAGAATCAAAAAGCTGTTGATAAATGTAGTCCCAACAGACCTATCATGTTGAAGTCCAGTTTCCTAATGATGCTAATGCAGGGCCACACAAGCAGATGTACTGAAGTGCACTGACCCCTGAAGAATGTAGCATTAGGAGGGGAAAACAGGCAAGAAATCAACTTGCCCATCTCTGTGGGCTTTACCTGCTGCTTTTGGTAGTTAGTCATTATCTAAAAGATGAGTCAGAGTAGCGTGGACTGGCAGTTATTCAAAATGAGCTGGCAAAGGTTTTTTACATTAGTAGTTTCCCTGTTTCCTGTCCCTGCCTCAGGTGCTCCTGGCTGGAGAAGGATAAATAAATATCTGGCAGTGGAGGAGATGAAAGAATCTCATTTGCCTTTTATTCCCTGTTTTATCTTGGATAAAATGAGCGTATGTGTAGGTATGTGGCATGTAAGGGCCAAGCATTTACCAGCAAAAGCTGTCTGTCATCTGTGCTCAGTTATTAGAAGCTCACCACAAGTTATGCTCGAGGCTGTTTTTACACTTCAGCCCCAGAGAATTTTCAGCCAACACTCCAGAAAGAGAATAAGCATTTGGCATATCAGGAGGGGCATCCCGTGCTCAGAAAGAGGGAGCTGCAGGGCAGCTTGTGAGGGCTGTGACGTGTTTGTGAGATGACACGTATGCCAGAAGTTCTTCTGCAGGAGTACTTAATGCATCATCATCTTTTGTTCTTTACAGCTTTATATGCTGTGCAAGCGATAGTAGTGTTAGCCAAGGTAGAAGGTACTTTATTAACATGCTCTGCAATGTAAGCATCAAGGAATCCCTATAATAAAAGCTTAAAGCTAACTAGAGGAAGAAAAGCCTGTTAAGCTGGATTTGAAAGCACTGTCTTACTGAGGAGCAAGTGCTCCTGTGGTAAGTAGTTTTGCAATTTTGATGGCAGGTATTTAAGAACTCTGGATTCTGTATTGCATTTTGATGTTTTGGGAGCTGAAAGTCAAATAGAAATCCCAAGGAGCATGTTAAACTTTTTTATTTTTTTTAGGGAAAGCTGCTGCACTCCAAAATTCTGTCATGTGAAGACTCCAAACTGGCACCTCTTTTTGCAAGCTCTTTTAGCTTAGCGGAGATCAGGGATGAGCTAAAGATAATGATTTTTAGTGAAGTTATAGTGCAACGGGGTCACGAGGGGATGAACAGATTTTCCTGCCGAGGCGGATGCCGTGGCTGACATCAGTTTCTCCTTCAGAGGTGGTTGTCTCTCTGCACTAGCTTCCTCCCAGCTACGAGAGCTTTTTGGCCCTTTCAGAGCAGCGTGATTCAGAGAGGTACCAGGCACTCTTTGGTGACATTGCGCCCCAGAGATCAGGTGGAAGAGTTCTCCTCCTGTCACAAACTTCTACTCGGTTTGTCTGTAAATGTGGCTGATACTGATACCCAGAGGATGGCTTTAGGCAAAGGTGACCTTGGCAGAGGTGTTTCAAGCACTATGGAAAAAGGACACTCTCCCTGCCCGCCTCGCACACAGTGCCGTCATACTTACAGGAATTTTGTTTCTGCTCTGAAAAGAGCCCCTTCTTCCCAGTTGTGGTTGTGACACACGGTTTGGGCTTGAACTTGGCATTTCCTGACAGGCTTAGCTCAAATGAGACCCCTGATTTTGTTTGATATGATAATTCTTCTCTTTTTTTGCGTTTTCTGTGCTGTATGAGTGAAGCTGTTGAATGTTGTTTGGAAAAACCAGTTTTCTAACTCGCATTGCCAGTGTAAGCTTCTGGAACAGTCATCGAAAAAGCATCGCGGTAAATGTTTCTGCAGTCACAGCAGAGGGAAGCGAAGACAAGTAGTGTTGATCTCTCCATGTAATCAGGCCTGTACTGTTGCTCAATCCTCAGCTTTTTTATTTTACCCTCTCTGCTTGCCTTGCTATCCCAAATGTCAGGTCTTGAGGGGGCTGAAATTGAGTTAAAGCTTTTTTCATTAAATGACTGGGTGGCTTCTGGGACTGTTTTACCATTGGGTTGTGAGCGGAAATGGGACCCAAGGTGGTCGTGTGTGCGAGGTAAAGGCATTTGATAGCTATTTAGTGACACCTAAGAATGACAGAAGTCCTGATGACTTTAATGCTACTTAAGGCAGTGTCTCTTTATAGATGCAGCCATCATAACTGATGCTAGTAAGTCTCGGCAGTGAGACCAAAGACTGAATGGTCCATAAAAAACCAAGGTCCCTAATCAGCCATGGAGATCATCCTTCTAGACTTACAAAACAGCATGAGAGAATTTAAACTACTCTGTCTTGTAAGCAAATGAAGGAGAATTTTTGCGGCACGTTATGAGCAAAAAGCCAACTTCTCAAAGAAACAGCAGCTGATGCTTGTCTGTCATGTATGTTCTTTGGCTGCATCTGATTATCTTGGATACATGATGTATAATCTGTGTTTGTTTAAGCAAGTCTTTTCTTCCGAGCAGGTCTGCATTGCTGGGAAGACATTGACAAGTTAAATTCTTTTCCCAAGCTCGAGGAAGTGAAATTGCTAGGAATCCCTTTGCTGCAGTCCTACACCACCGAGGAACGCAGGAAGCTCCTAATAGCCAGGTCTGTTGCTTGTTTATTCTGCTCAGCAGAAGTGTTACATGGCAGTGAATGGCTGGGTGCAGGTAATTGGAGGAAGAGGCTGTTAGGAGATGGGGATTTGTATGAATTCACCACTCAGAAAGATTTGAGCTTTTTTTTGTTGTGTGGGAAAGTTGGAGTAGTGAAAATGTTAAGTCTAACTTCTCTACTTCTCAGATAATTTTTTGAGTCTCATACATGCCTGCACACACGATGCATATATGTGGCGAAATGATAATGCTTAGTTTTGAATGGGCTTGGAGAAACTGCGTGGAACTTGCCCTCTCTCCTGAGGAGACTGAGGTGTAAGCTACCTGGGAGGATTCTCCTGGTGGTAATGTTGTGGCACGTAGCTTTTGATGGTGACTATCTTGTTGGTCACCCTGTCTGGGTTTCTCTTCTTGGTGTCTGCACGCAGGTTGCCATCTATTGTCAAGCTCAACGGAAGCATCGTTGCCGATGGGGAGCGAGAGGACTCGGAGCGATTCTTCATACGATATTACATGGAGTTCCCAGAGGAGGAAGTCCCATTCAGGTATGAATTCTTTCTCCATTCTTTGAATGGAGAGCAGGGGCAGAAGGGCGGTGAGGCAAAAGGAAAGGTGACTGAACAGATGATATTACATGGGAAATCCAGGCTAGCTGTTCCACGAAAAACACATCCCTTGCCTTCCTCCTGTCTTGCCTTCCTCAATCTGTTTTAGTTAGTGTCGTTATATTAGAGTGTTGTCTGATGACTTGTCGAATCACTTCTGAGTCAAATTTGGTCTTAAAGTGTCCGCGTCAAGTGCCATTAAACAACATGACTGTTCAGTTCATGATCTTCATTGCTTCCTGGCCTCCCCGATGGCTAGCTTCATAATCCACCTGTGTTTGGGAGTCCCCAAAAGCCAGTACAGATCGTGCTCTCTGGTGCCAGGCCAGGGCATCTAATTCTCTTGACCATCTGGTGTGTGGAATGTGACTGGCAATGGGAAGCTGTCCCCTCACTTTCAGGCCCGCAAATCGCAAGTCTGATGGTTTTTCTTTGCCAAAAAAGTATGCCCAATGATCTGTTAATCTTAGTAAACTAATGAACTTTGACAGATGCTGTTCAGTCAGTATCTCCTCTGTGCCAGCATCTACTTACTGCTTCTTAATGGGCTGAGGAAGGATCATGGAGCATCAAGCCACTGCATTTTTGTGCCTTTTGCCCTAGGACCCTCATGCGCTTTTCAGACAATGAAGCTTCATAGCCCTTTCTTTACAGAAAGGGAGTAGGACAGAGAGTGTGTGTCTGTGTCTGGGGGGACAGAGGGAGGTAGGGACAAACTGCGGTACAGAAGATCAAAGGTATGGCCGGGTACAGATGACAGACGTACAAATGTAATCTGCTCGGTGTTTACGTTGGCTGGTCAGTGTTTCCTCCAGCTTAACTCTTAGGTAAAATGTCTCGTGTTTTTCAAAAGCACTGCGTATGTGACCTGCCAGTACAGTAAGGGCATGGGAAGGCTAGAATGGGGAATGAGGGCATGGCGTTTTGTATGAATACTAATAGGTCCAGCGATTATAGTATTTGTTAAAGGCATACTGGGGTCAGTTCAGAAGCAAAGGGTACTAATGTAGTCAGGGAGACAAGACAGCTGGCGATCCCTCTTGTGCCTTTTTCTGAGGACAAGTCCTGGCTTGTAATTTTAGAAGGCCTTGAAGCGGAAAAATTGAAACAAATATTGGAAGGGATAGCAGCAGAGGCGGAGAATGCAGGAGAGAGGAAGGGGAAGGGGAGACGGGAACTGCGAGCTCGTGGTGCTGCTCCCAAAATGGATTATTTTCCATAACATTTTATTTCTAAGAAAACTGTTTCATGTGTCTGTGTTCATCGCTCTAGAAGGGGAGAATAGCAGGGCAGCTGGGCCCAACAGCTGCAGCGGCGTTCTGCCCTTTGGCAAACAGGGCTTGGGCTGACCTGGAAAACCAGCCGGGAGAAGGCAAGGCAGGCCTTTGCGCTGAAAGCAGTGTATTTGTTTGCAGACGGGGAGGGGAACTAAGGTGCGAGTAGCCCTTTGATCCTGGTGGAACAGGTGGGCCACCCTGAACTCAGGAGGAAGGGTTTGCGCACGAGAGAGAAGGTAAATAAATAGCTGGCAGGCTCTGAATCTTTTCCTGCTGGACTTGCGTCTCTGGGTATTGTGGTGAGAGGTGCCTTGCATGTCCAGGACCCATATATTGTTGGGAAGGACGCAGTGGGGTATAGCTTCAGACACACGTGATGCTACTGTTAGGACGTGGCCTTTGGGAACAGGCTGTGTGCACCCGCGTAGTACACAGTATCACACACAACTAGGGTCGGTTTCCAGGTGGGAGCTCATGTAAGAAATTACTAATATCTCACCCATCCAAAAAAGCTGGGCTGATCTTGACCAACATGCTAGCTTTATGCTATTTTGGTAAGATACGGGAGAATTACCTCCCCCTCTGATTTCTTAATCTTTAAACACTGTTACTGCCCTTTTCGTGGTCAATGGGCTCTTTGTCTGAATTCCTTCATCTCTGCAGCGTTTCCAAGAGACTTGTGCTGCTACTAAAGAGGGTTGTTCTGTTCTGGAGGAGTTGTGTGCTGCTCCAGACTATTTTCTAATGAGACCGCAGATGGCTGAGAGTGTCCCTAGTGCCGAGGGCCGGGTTTCAGTTCCTGGACCTGTACGCAGCAGCCCTTGTAGGAAGGGAAACCTGGCATTCTTTGCAGAGGGATTTTTTGTGTGTTTGTTGCTAAAGCTTCCTCTTTTTTGCTCCTAATCTGGTGTGGTCTCTCTGAAGGTGATTTGTAATTAGAATCTAATCAGGACACATGCATGTTGTTGCTGGGGGTATGGCATCTGCATTGCAGTGCTGCCTCAAGCAGAGGAAGAAGACACACTTGGGCACGGAAAACTTACGAGTATTAGCAGCCCCCCTCAAGACTGTCGAGGTGTAGCCCGCGATAAGCAAACAGCACGCTCTCTCCCGGCAAACTCCCCTGCTTACATCGCATGTCTTCATGGGCTGCAGCTCAAAGGGATCGGAAAGGGAGGGAAATGGACAGAATAATTGCACTGTCTGGATGTTGTGGGTTAGAAAGGAGCACCGAGCGCACAATCCAATATCGACTGTCTTGAGTGACGTCTTTGTGTCTGTGGGTTTTTAATGAGTCTTCTGCTTCTCTGGTCCCCTGTTTATCTGCAGAGTATCAGAGACCCTTTTAGCCAGGCTCAGTTCTTCAGCATCTTGTGCTCTGGCAGCCAGCATCTGTCAGGCTGCAAGGGGCGATTATAAAAGTCTCCAGGGTGCCTATTATCGGGGTACAAAAGAACCATATGAGCAGTGTGCCTTCATCCTTATTGATTTGAGGGAAGCCAGTCATTCAGACTCCTAACTTTCTTTGCAGGCTGCAGCTAGCATACAAGGAGCAAGGAGCAAGCTGTGAAACTTGTTCTGCCTTTCCTCAACATGAGAAAATTTAAGACAACATTGTCTGACCCTCTGTGTATTTACAGCATGCATTTGGGTAATCTTAGCCCACTCATGGTACTTCTCTCGTTCAGCTTGCTTGAAATGTGTCCCCCTCTTTATACTCTTCCCACCATCAGCCCTGTTCACTGCAGTTTCCCTTAGTGCATGAGTCATGGCAGTACTTCTAGTTGGCACATGAGAAATTGCTGCTGGTCTGCAGCATGTGGAGACGGTGAGAGTTGAAGGGACATCCCAAAGCGGGCCGAGGGCCTGGGGCAGCAAGGGGCGGGTTTGCTCTCTCCACCTCTCCAGTTGGCCGTTGCTGCTGACCACATCCTTCTGGAGGTGGCGGAAACTGTGCTGCAAAGAAATCCTCCTCGTCGACGACACCTTGGCTAGCACTCGCTCTTACTGTGGGCGGTAGCCCAGTGGGTAAAATATGGGGAGTGTGTGGTCTCCTCTGAGCACTAATGACTTTTTCAAATAAATAGGCCTGATCCTATCACCCAGGTGACTGTGAGAGCGGGACTTTGGACGCTCTGCCCTGGTGAAGGCTCATTTTGTCCATGAGACTGGGGAAATCGTAGTGCGTTGTGGCCCTTACCTCATTTCCCGGCAGACAGAGGGTCTGCTGTTCTCCAGGAACATTCCTGCCTTCAGCAGGACTCCCTGGGGTCACCCGGCCTGCCAGGTCCCATCATCTCTCGACAGGGGCCGTGACACAGCACCGATCGCATTCAGCTCAGACTTGGATCAGGAACAAAAAGAGCTTTCTGTACGGCGCATAGTGGAGGGCCTCTGAAATGTTACCTTTTCTCGGCAGCTCTCAGTCTTTGTCATTTCAATCACATTGTGTTTTGTGTTGCTGCTTCTCCTCTTTCCCAGCCAGGCAAGGGAGACGCAGCCTTTCCGGATCAGAGCGATACCCGCTGGAGGCAGCGGGAGGGTGGGATGGGCTTTCCATTGCAGGGGATGGCTTCCCGGGACGGACCTTGTGAAGGACAGTCAGAGAACTTGGCTCCAAGGAGAAAGTGACGGTGGAGCACGTGGCTCTGCTAGTAAAATTCTGATGTTGTTTTAGAGTAGGTGTGAAGGATCAGCTGGCAAGAAGTCCCCTGTTTGTTGTCAGCTTCCAAACCGTGCGGCAGCTCACCTTGATTCGGTGATCTTGGTGAGCCCGTGCCCAGTGGAGTGTAACATTTGGGACCTAGCTGGCCTCTTGGAAAACAGCAGGAACATCTGAAAATCGATCAGGCCGTGAAGCCACAGATACTGGGAATCTAGACTGAGGGCTGTATCCTTTGTGTGAGCACTAGCTTGGTTCTGGCACTCTTCAGTGAAGTGTTTTCACTGGAGCAGGAGGTGTAGTCTTGCGAGTGTAGCATCCTCTCTTTCTTCCAAATCCCACTGCAGCCACGGCGGGGGTTTCTGAAATTGTGGGAGCCCAGTAGAGAGCTTCGATGCTCAGTTTTGTTCAGGAATCTGTTTTGAGACCAGTCAACTCGAATATCTCAGGTCGGTGATAACTTCACCTTCCTCAGCTAGACCCCTCCTCCCTAGTCAGACGCTCACTTGGGTTCACGTCGGTGCCACATGCAAAACGTGCATGCCCCCACGTGCAGCTTGGGGACTGTGAGACAAGGTGACTGGAGTGGATGGGCTTTCTGGGTTTTATTTTCTCCTTTTCAGCATCTTGCCTGAGAAGCACTGTGTGCTCTGTGGACTGTCATGCTGGCAGGGGAGAAAACAGGACTCATACCATCTGGATTTATTCCTAATGGATGTCTGTTCAGGTCATCAGACTTGAATCGGGGTGAATGTTGTCTCACATGAGGAACATTCAGTTCCCCAAAGTGTGAGAGATTTGGTGGCAAATGGAGAAGAAAGCTGGGGTTTTCCTTTAGTCGCTGCTGGGCAGGAGACTTGTATGGAGAGAGGCATGCACTTATGGGCTTTGAATGCTAGCACAGCAATGTTCTTTACTCGTGGGAGCCTCATCCATCCTTCCCACCTTGAGCGAAGTGCCAGCTAAACTGAGAGATGTTTCTGAAGAGCCATATGCCAGCTAGTCACTGACATGGAGGATGAGGACAGCTCATTGCTGTCTGGGTTCTGGTTTTAGCTCTCGTCAAAGAGTTCTGGGGTTTAGATGAATTGCACCTTGCAGTCTGCACTTACCCTCTTGTCATCCGGTCACTGTACTCTCCGTGCAGATGTTCATTTATACTTTGCAACCTAATAGCGTCCTTGGATGATTGCAGCTAAAGTGGGGTAGTATCATAATGTGAAACAGAAACGGACTTGTGAAACCTGCATTGGCTGCACGAGCATCTGCACCATAACTCTGGGCTTGTTTAATTTTTCAGGTATCACCAGCTGGTCACGAAGTACGGGAAGCTGGAGCCCTTGGCAGTCGTGGATCTTCGGCCACAGAGCAGCGTGAAGGTGGAAGTTCACTTCCAGGATAAGGTGGAAGAGATGTCGATCCGTCTCGATCAGACTGTGGCAGAATTGAAGAAGCACTTAAAAACTGTGGTGCAGTTGTCAACAAGCAACATGCTGCTCTTCTACTTGGACCAGGAAGCTCCCTTTGGTCCCGAGGAGATGAAATACAGCTCGCGAGCACTGCATTCTTACGGCATTCGGGATGGAGATAAAATTTATGTGGAGCCCAGAATGAAATAGCCTCTTTTGACCTTGTGAGTGCACACATGTGCACACACCTGCCCCCACACACCCACACACATGCATTAAGGAGTTTTTGCAAGGTTTTTATTTCGGTTGGTTGGTTGAGGTTTGGTTGTGTTTCTGTAGCAGGTAATTTCGTAGCCCGGAGGGAGTGCCCTGATCTGAGAACCATGCCCGCCATCCGCTGCAGGTGACCTTGAGGTGGCAATTGACTTCAGTGCGTGTGTTTCAGTGTGTGCAATACCTTGATGTTTTCTTCAATGCTCCGGTATACTCGTGATTTGGCATGAATGGTCAGTTGTTCAAGCTAAAGAATGCTAGGGTCTGTAAGGGAGAAGATAGCTCAGTGCAGAATTTGACCTGTTTTTTGCTTTTTCTAAATTTTTGGAGTTTTGGCTCCACCAGAGCACCCTTTGGCCTAGCTATCCGACTGTGGCTCAAGGTTGCTGAAGTATTTTTTTGCAGCTGGGTGCTGTCTCAACCTTTTGCTGCGCTCGAGTTCACTGAAAAGATCTAAAACAGTATTCCATTTGATTCAGAGCTCAGGTACTTAGTGTATCCACTTAACTCCACTGGTTTGGTTTGTATGAGTGCACAAAATGGGGGAAAGAAAGAGGCCTTATTAGGAAGAAACAGTTTATTTTCAAAACGCATGCTCTATATCCACGCTGTCCTGTTCTGATTTGAGAAAAAAAAAGTTTTGATTTCTGTACCCATTTCCCACAGTGTCTGCAACCTGTAGCACTGGCAGTCTGGAGGCAAAGGGACCCTTGCCATGTGCGTTGCAAAGTGAATTTTGGAAGGTGGTGGATGGGCGTTGCGTTGGAAGGGCTTTTAGAGTAACAGGTCAAAAAGGGGTGGAAGACCAGATTCCCCCGTTGGCCATGATGCATCCCCGCGATGCTGAAGAGATCCTCCAATATGCACTTAACCTTGTACCAGTTTGTACTGAAAGTGGAACGGCTAAAATTGCTCTCCTGGGAGAGAGTAAGAGTAAAGCTGAAGTTTGTGTTTGTTGCTGTTGCACCAGAAATGAAACCTAGCACTTTTCCCGGGGGCCCCTGGCTGTGGGGTCCCTGCTTAGGGTCCGAACTAGGAGAATGTGTTGGCTCGGATTAGTTTCTAGAAGATGAGTAACAAAGCAACTAGACTCACGTTTGTTGTAAAGCAGGTTTTCACTATCTATATTGGCTTCCCCCCACACGCACCTCATAGGCATCGCGTGCTGCTGTTTAAATTAGCCCCCATTTTCTACTGCAGAGCAGATTCCCTTTCTCGTGCGATGAAATCCTCCTTCCTTTATATCTCGTCTCGCTTTCCTGTGTCCGCCCTTGTTCCTCTGTCCCCCTGACAAGTTGAAGACTTTTCAAATTACCTAGTTATAAGCAGCTGCATAAAAGTTTTTGAAGCTGTGCGGTGAGGGCTCTAGTTACACGTGAACTTCTGACCTTAATTTTGAAATGCTCCCTTATCCTCACGTGCACTTTCTTTCCCATGATGCTTTTGTCCACATCACTGAGCTCCTTTTATATTCTTGGAGTTGTGTATTTCTCTTCATATTTTACCTAGATCGGGGGGTGGGGTAGGATGGGGAGGGAACGAAGTATTATCTCGTAGTCTTCAGGTGCAGGATGTGGGGACTGTTCGGAGGGGAGTGGTTCCACATCCAGAGTAATGATTAAAAATGGGAGGATTCAAGACAAGTTAATAATTTGTGCCTCATCCCCCTGCCAAAAATGTCAATCTCCTGGCCCCGTTGAGATGAGCAATAGGAAGCGGAGCAAGACTCGCCGTAGGTGGCGTAGAGGCTGCGGCACGTAGCTGCGGAGCCGTGGTACCCGTAAAACAAAAGAGCAGGGAGATGGCAGCAATGTAACATAAGATGACGCTTTTATAAGCTAGAGCTTTACTGAAGATGTATTTTCCATTTGGGCAGAGAAAGGCATTTGCTGCCTTACAGCAGAACTCTTAAGCCAACACTTCTGTATGATATATACATACATACGCATAGGAAAAGTTGTGTTTAATAAGATATTTTGTTATAAAGCAAAGTTTTATGAAGATATGGTTGTTTAATATTAGAAGCCTATTTCTTCCCTTCACCTGCAGTTTAAGTAGGTTATCCCTCAGTCGCTGCAGTGTCAGAGGTAAGCGACTGACGGGGATGCAGAAGTATCTCTGACCTAATTCTATAGAGCAGTAATTGCCTATGTGGGTATATTTATGGCATTGTAACTGATATTAATGAGATGCTGTAACTATTGACCAACTTCTTCAGCACAATTAAATGTCTCGGTTTCAGAGAAGGAAATAAACAAAGACCATTAAAAAATTGAATGGGATGTTAAAGAAGACCCAAGTATGTGCTTGTAAGTTTGTTCACCCACAAAAGGTTAGCCTGTCCGCAGAGGGAACGGTGCTGTCACCGCACCGGCTCCGAACTGTCAGTAAATCCTGCTTTTATTTACGGCGGACCTGGTGGGAACTGGAAGATGGAAAAAGAGAACACCTACTGGCATACGAGGTCGACAAGTGCCACGTAGCTGCCGGGGATTTGGTGCTAACACCCAAACCAGCTCCCCCGGTCTGTTGGGTCAGCAAAAGTCATGGTATGAATATCACCGCCTTGCCACTTTGTCAGGGGAAGGTTGTTTCTGGACAACGTTCTCAAGCCATTCACCTTCTGTGCAGCTAGCAGAGCACGCGTGGGGTGGAAACAAAAATCTTGGTTGGCTTCCCAAGGAGAAAGAGTCACGTCCAAAACCCGGGGACAGTTTATGCATCCAGATGATTGACTTTGAAAAGTAGGGCCAAATGGCGCACAACCAATGAGTCAAAATATCCCAAGCTGGCTCACTTTCCTTTCGTAATACCTTTTGGGAGAGGGTCTTGTACGTGTGCCATGTTACCGCTTAACAGAGGACCGTGTCTTGGAGAGGGAGGGAAGGGCTCTGAACGAGAGAGGGGGTTTGGGGCCAGTGGTGGGTGCTGAGAATCTGGGAGGGTCCTGAGAGGGCGGACGGTTTGATTTAAATCGATGCAATGACACAAAGGGCTGTGTCCTGGCGTTGGCATATACCCACTTTAGCAAATGGTCCCTGGTTCTGTTGCATTCCTTTGAGAAAACAAAATAGATTTCCTTTGCTTCTCTAGCTTTTTTGTCCTTCTATCCGAGGGCTACTTTTGTCAAGAACTGTTTTGTTGTTCATGCTAGTTCATGCATAAAAGTCTGCCGCGGGCAGTCTACACAGTGGGAAAAGCACCTGGTTCGGAAGGAATTAGGTGACAGCTATATACCAAAGTGTCGCACGGCTCCGTGTATTGAGATTAGATGCTGTGCCGTTGTGTTTTTGGATACGTTCCTATTGAATATCCATGTTTTGACCAGATGTTTCAGGCAGATTGCTTAACCGGCGATGTTATGAATATGCATGGAGTGGCGACTGTCCTCTGCTCCCTTGGCGGGATTTGTAACCCCCTTCGTTGGAAGCTGCGTACATCCCGGTGGCAGATGATAGCGCAGCCCGTGGTGGCTTGGAGCGGCTCAGAGGAACTGCGCCTAATGGCACTCGTTGCTTCTGGGGAGAGGCTCTCGGTTTGCCCTCGCCTACTCGGGTCTGTAATCCAAAGAAGGCGAGGCGGTGGCTCTGCCTCCGTCAGTTGCCATTTTTGCTTGTAAATGAGATTCTGTAGGTTCTGTTCGTGTGCGGATTTGAAAATGCAAACGAGGTGCTGAAAGCAGCCCGGAGGCTAAAATATGTATTCCTGGCAGCTGTGCCTCCCTCATTTGAATGTTGCGCTTTCGTAGGCGGTAGAGAGACGCCTTCCCCAGAGCAACGTTAGAGGGGCTTTAGCCATCTCGGGCCTTTGCCTCTGTGATTGCTTTTCTGCAGTTACTGGAAACTTCAAATATAATTTAAACATGAAGGTCTATTCTTGCTCCCTATTAATGATGCATCCATATGTAATTTTAAAGAAAAAGGAAGAACTGTAAGTCCATCTCATTTTTTATTCTGGTTTCTCTCACAGGGAATATACTTCCCCGCTCCCACAATTTGCCTTGGGTTTGCTTGCAGACTTAGCGGTGGAATTCAGGCCAAATAGGTAGTTGGTTTGGATCGGTTCAATAAATTTATGTAAGCTTTTACACAAGAAAAGTGTCCTGAGTTTTGCACTTTTGTGTTCCCTGAAGCAAAACGTCTCACCCACACGCTTAACACACACCTTTGGGAGAGTGAAAGCTGCTGAGATTTTTTGTTCTGCTGACCGTTCGTGCCGGCTGTCTGCCCGGTGAGCTCGGGCACAGCCACCTCACTTGAGCGAGATGCTGCTTGTCGAAAGGAGAAGTCGCAGTGCTGGAAGACCTAGTCCTCTTCTGGACTGTATTTCTGCGTGGCAGTGATCTCCGCTTCCAGGTGAAGAACAAGGCTCGAGCTCGCTCTCTGTTACCTGCTCCGTGTCCTCGGTGGGACTCACCTTGGGGTTCAAACGAGTTTCACCCTCGAGGAAAGGCTGGTAGTTGCTGCTGGGGAGGGCAGTATGGCCCACTAACGCAGTAGTCGTGGGCTTAGCCCGTGCTGGCCTGCACCGAATGACCCTGGGGAGGGGCAGGAGGAGGGGGATGCCCCTCCGGATGGGACGCAGCTCCTGGGCAAACCCCTCGCTAGGGCGTCTTCCCTGGGCTGGCCAGGTCCCTTGAAATGGGAATAGGACGAGGCGCTGCCTGAGGTTGCTCTGCCGAGGTCAAGCAGCCAGAGACCTCCTTGTCTCATCTTTTAATGCTTGGGGTTTCTTCATGTCAGGCATGGGAAGGAAGTTTTCTGCTAGAAGAAAAAAAAGTGGTTGGTTGTTCAGCTCCAATGTGCTCAGCACTGCATGGTGGGAGCATCCCCTGCCAAAAGAAAATAGCCTAGAAGACAAAATCTTCCCCAAAGAGACAGTGAAACCTAATCAAACTTCATCAGTGTAGACTTGCCCAGGACAAACAGGACCAGAATATTAAACTGCCGATGGAGCAGAGGGAAAGCTGTTTTCACCAGTTTTCTCTGTCTTTCTCTGTCAACAGGATGAGAAGAGTCAATTGATTTTCCTGTGGCTGGTAACATTTAAAATTTGTATGGGAGGGAAAGGAAAAGCCAGGGAACGTGGAGTGGCAGGCTGGAAGTAATCTGCCCCTGGAATATCAGTCAGTGCTTTATACTCCCCCTGCCCTCCTAAAGTAGTTGTTGGTTTAGAAAAGGGGGAAAATAAATTTAAAAAAAAAAAAAAAAAAAAAGAAGAAAGCTTGCTGCTAGCAAGGCCATGCTTGGAAGATAAAGAGAAAGCAAACTCTGGGATTTGCTGGGGAGGTGGTGTACTGCCCGGTGCCCTGATGTACTAAAAGAAAGTGCTGAGGTAAGATACAGCACTTCAGGAGTGAAGTTACTAAACACACTTCTAGGAGCACCCGGGGTCCTGGAAAAAATAGTCTGGGCTTTTAGGTGCTGCTTGTTTGGCTGCTGGCATTCCTGTCCCTCTCCGTTCCTGACGAAGGGCAGGGATGAGTGTATGGGGAGTGCAGGAGGAATACCTACCTCCTAGCAGGGAAAATAGGTAGTAAAAGGCCCCCACCCAAAAAGGTAGGAAGTAAAATCCTTCTTCTGCCAAGGCTGGGCCGTGCGGTTATGTCTGTGAGAACATGGTGGTTTTCCCACGATGGACTGCTGGGCTCGGAGCACCGCCTGTCTTAACCGAGCCTCGATGCAGGCTGTAAAAGTCAGCTCGCTAACGGGGTTCTGCCGACTGCGTCCTTCACCCCTCAGCTGCTACTCTGCCTCTCTCTTCCTCTCTCATCTGGCATTGACGTGAACGAAATTAAAGTGGAGATCTTGTCTCGGGCTACGGATGGGGCTCAGATGAAGAGTAATGCAGTTTGAGGCTTTCAGCTTGCAAACCTTTGGCAGGTACCGCTCTCCGGGGCTAGCGGTGGTCCCGCGCACCGTCGGCGAGGGTGTGCGGGAGCCGGCCCATCGGCACGAGTGGAAACGCTCGCCAAGAGGCAGCTGCCACCGAGCACCGAGGAACAATGAGCGTCCTCGGTAGTTGCTCAGCTCGGGTGGCCATGGGGCACGGGCACAGCGGGCCAGGGCGTCCTCGCTCAGCCCCTTATGTCCCCATCCCGCAAGCATGTAATTGCACACTCGTGGACAACACGTCCTCGCCTCAGCTACATCCCCAGCCCACGGTTTTGGCCCTCAGGGTAGTTGTGTATCTAGCAAAGCCCCTGGACTTGCAGAGACGTGCTGTCATTAGAGGTGGAGGGCAGGGGGGATGGCGATTGAGAAAAGGCTGGGCTGCGGGCGCCTGCGAGAGAAGGGAGATAGTGCCGAGAGAGGGCTTCAGCAGTGAGCTTCCCCGGCTGCTGCGGGGGCTTGTGGGTGTGCCGTGCAGCCCAGGCAGCAGAGGCAGGGAAAATCCCTGCGGAAATTGCAGGTTGTATGAGTGAAAACAGTAGTAACACTCACAGCAGACCCCAGTGAAACTCCCCACCGGCTGGAGTCCAAATGCCAACCAGTCCTTCCAGCGAGGGTGGAAACGCTCCTCAGCGGATTTGGAGAGAGCGTGCCGCGCTCGGTAAGTTTTTCCTCTTCCACCTGTAAAAGCAGAAGTAAGTTGCATTACAGAAACTAAAGCAAGACTTGGATGGGAAAGTAACTCCATTGAAACTGTGGGGCTCTGCCTTTGAACAGTGCTTTAAGCCTAGCACTGTTTAATGCTAATCCTGTAACATTATATAGATGGGGCTTTTTTTTCACTTACACAAAGGAGGAAGGGGCTCAATTCTTCCGAGCCGTTTTTTTTTTTTCCATCAGCGAAAAGCGATGCTGAACAGCCCAGCCGTGAGCCCAGCTCCGGCTCACTGACATTTTCTTCTGAATCCACCTGAAGGGGGTGAGCTCTTGGGGAAGAAAGAGGCTTCTCTCCCTCTCCAGGCCAGAATCTGATCTCCAGATTAGCTTGCTGGTTATCAATAGAGGCAACAGTTGCGATTGCAACTCAACACTCCTCCAGCCCTGGAACAGCATTGAAGACTTTTCAATTGTGAGAGCAAGGGGACTGAGACATCGTTTCAGTCATCAGCAATAATTGGCAAAGGAGGACCGGCATGCATTCTCCATTGACATAGGATTTCTCCCTGGTCTACCAAGATCGGTCTAAAATTTCAGACCTGATTTCTCCTCTAGTCTACGAAACAGGTTGGTAATTTCTTTTTCCATACCTAAAAAATTGTATTTTTGAATGTGATATGTTAAGTAACGTATTCTTTATTGTCTGTCATGTTTCCCAAGCGGTGCTAGTCTCACTCTTGTTCTTGGACTGCCATAGTCTCCACTAGGCATTGCCTGCCTGGTCTCTAACAAACCTGCAGTGATTCAGATTTACGATCTGTATAAAATTCTGTCATCCTCTTTTCATCTTTCCAAGGTAGGGAATGTGGTAAAACTTTTCCTTGGCGGAATGAATTTTTCTCAACGCAGAACGCGGTTGCTGGAAGCAGACCGTGGCCAGCGCTGATGCGAGTGGCACGCTGAGGAGCAGTGAAGCAGGGGGGAACTTTCCTTCCACCACGTTTCACGCTTTCCGAGCTCCTGGTAATGGGACTCAAGTGTAAGCGAGGTGGGACAGATGATGGCATGTTCCCTGCGGTAGTCCTGCACTGTACGCGTTATGTATGTGTGTGAGTATACTGAGAAGGAGTTGGATCTGTTGGTCCCCAGACACTGTAGAAACCGATCCATAGGGAGAGCATAAAGAGATGCTGGGTTTTGCAGCCAGTGTGTCCACGCGACTGAAATGCATGGGACGTATAAAGCTGAGAAGGTGGAGAGGCTGGTATTGAAACTAAGGCTGTACGTAATGCGTAGATATAGTTCGTGTCTGAAGCTGATCGCGTACTTTTCTGGTGGGCGCAGGCACGCTGGGAGCACACGATACCTTCCTGGGAGCTCTACGTGAGCCGTGCCTGTGTGTAATGAACGGAAGCGACGGGCGAAGAAATCAGAGCAGGTGTTTTAGCAATATTTTCTATTGGATTAATAATGAGTAACAAATTGCATTAGGCACAGAAGGAATTAAAGCTGGCGCAGGATTGTGATTTCATTTTCCCAGCCCCGTATCTGCGTCTCTCTCTATCATTGATTCCTGTACAGCAAGGAGTTGCCCAGCTGTGTAAATGTTTGTGCTTCTTCCACACTCGTCAAAAACGGTAAGTGATCGTTGTGTTAGCAGCCAGCGCAAGGGATTAGTCGAAGCGGTGTCTGAAGCCCCTTAACTATGAGAGCGTGCCACGGCTCTGCACCGGCTCTTGCGTTTGAAGCAGTGCGAAGCTGTTCCCCTTGAAGTCAGGGAGAAGCGTCCTCGCGCTGAGCGGATCAGGGAGGAATTGCTTTTGAACTGTCGGGAGAATAGATGGCCCACGGAGAGCCGGGGCTATTTACAACTTCCAAACGCTGCGTGAAATTAGCAGCAGCTCTTCTGTGTGCTTATGAGCTTACTTTGACAATACCTGCAGGGCGATTTGCTGTTATCACCCGGGGGGTCTCATTACACCACTTAACGGAGTAGGCATTTCGGGTCTGCCTGGCGGGTGAGGGACCTCCATCTCTGAAACGTCCACGTGTCGGCAGCTGTTGGGCGGCTTTGGGAAGCGACGGCGCTCGGCGTCACCCGGGGTTTGCTCGAGGATGCAGTTTCCTACCAGCGTGACGCATGTCTGGGTTTCTTTCCTTCCTGTAGGATGAACAAGCGATCGTTTCTCGGGACCTGGGTGGCCCTTTTGGTGATGACTGCACGGCAGCGAGGTGAGTGTGTCCCGCTCGGGCGCTGGGAGGCTGACGCTCGTCAGCTGTGCTGGGAAAGCCGTCGCTTCAGAGCAGTGCTGTGCCCAGAGACCCCGGAGTACAGGGGGCTTGGAAAGCACACCCAGCCCCTTGGCTGGAGCAAGGACAAGAGCCAGGGTGAGCTTACTATTTCTCGTGGGGAGGGAGGCACCACCAATTTTAAGGGTGGGTGCTAAGTGGGGAGATTGCTGTGCCTTCGTGGGTAAGCACAGGTGCCAATTTTGCACGAGTGGCAGCTTGCGTCACGGGAGATGGACTGGCAGCCTGTGCAAATGGCCCTCGCTTCATTAAGAGCAATGAAGCAATGATCGCTTGCATTGAAGAAGGAGCTGGCATGCCACGCTGAATACAAAGCTGGCAAAGCCGGCAGGATATATGGGCCACAGAAGTTGTTGAGTTCGGTGAGCGTTTTATGTATGTGGGCATATGTAATCTATATGGCTGTGGGTGCAAACACGGTGCATTCCAGAGGTTGCACTGCTCTTGCCAGTCGCTACAAAATGGGAGTTTTGCATGCAGAGGTATGGTAGCGTCACACTAGCAGTGCTAAAGAAGCTGGCATCGAGAAGTTTTTGCTGAGTTTCCTGTTTAAAAAAGAAGTAAAGTCCGTGTCTCGTAGCTATGCCTCAGCTGTAATAACTCGCCGGGTGTGTAACAGCTGTGAAACAACTTGTTTTACTACCTGGCAGCCGGGAGTTTTGTTGCGGCCCTTCGGATGCATCTGTGAAACCAGGCTTGTGGCTTGGGCACGGTCACACGCCACCTCCCTTTATGTCCGGTGGGGCACTCGGGCCACGCGTGTGTCTCTTAGGAAGTCAGGATGCCAGCAGGGTTAGGCCAGGCTTCCCCTTATCTCCTTTCTCCCCAAGGAAAGCTGGACCACTTGAGCCTGTGAAGAAGGGTCAGCCGGCCACTCCCTCTGCTCCCAGGCAGTTTCAAGCAGGGAACATCCTCAGGGTGGCAGAGAGAGCATCCCCCAGCTCGGGCAACACCGAGAGCCCCTCCTGCATCCGAAGCGGCGGGGCGCAGAGCAAGCCGTCCTCGGCGGGAGGCCCCTGAACAGCGCAGGGTGGGGCCTAGGAAATACAAGCATGTCCTGAATCCAGGCGAACAGAGCCCGGATTGTTCAGAGCCCGGTGGCTCATGTCAGCCAGGACTGAGCGTCACGAGGACAGGGCGCTGCTTTTCTACATCAAAGAGGGGAGGAATGGGAAGAAAACCCGGCAAAATCCCCATTTGCTCTGTGAGGAGCCAAGTTTTCTTGCAGCCAACTGCAAGAAACGGATGATGAGATGACAGCAGAGATCTGGAATGGGAAAGGACACGTGCCCTAGGGCCAGAAGTGCCCGCTTGCGACTCAAGCTGATGGAAAATGGATTTTGGTCTGGTAGAAAGCGGCAGGCTTGTGTTAAAACATGTCAAAACTGTCTTCTGAAATATTTTAGGAGAGGCAATTATGTTCACCAGCAGTGCCTTTTAGCAGGAAACTTAATTTTGCCAGGAAACGTCGCAGCAGTCGTGACACCTCGGGCTGTAACCCAGTGCCGGGAGCGCTCGGGGGGCTGGCGGGCTGGGCCGGCCCTGGTGGCCGGGAGGGCTCTGCCATGCAGGCAGGAGGAAGGTGGCCGCTGCCAGGCGCGTGGCTCTGGGGTCGGTCTTGGTGCTGTTTGGTCCCCAGGCACCTGAGCACCTCACCATCTGAAACAGCAAGTCCTGCCCATCCTGGAGCGGGGGGGAAGGTCCTGTTGTCCTTGTTGTCCCAATGTGAAGCCGAGACATAGGCGTTACGACTTGATCACAGTCGCACGGAAAGCAAAACGTGCGGCTGTGAGCTGTACGCACATCTTGTTGTCACTTTGCTGTTGCCCTAAATAACCTTTGGACGATGCTCTCTCTGATGACCCCGTCCCAGAGCCAGTCCCAGAGCTAGCATCTCTGCCCTGGCTTGAAACAACATTTGGCTGCTGGTGCTGCCGGGTTTTGGTGCCGTTTTCCTCGGCAGTAGTGATGCAGAATGTGGCATCGTGGCCAAGTACCGGTTTGGCTAGTCACTGTTAGTCTGCAGCCTCAAGTGCACAGCGTAGAGCTTCACCGTGGCCTGAAGCCTCACACGGCTTAGGCCAGCAGACCCTCTGCGCTCCCAGCACATCCGCACCAGGGAAGGAGGTGAGGGCAAGGCAGCGATTTTGGTCTTCACAGGAGGTCAACTTTTGGTGATAGGCAACCCCGGGGCACCCGCTGTGGCCTCTCTGAAGTCAGGACCTGTCCTGACGTTGCTGTAAGGACTGTCTCCTCCCTCTCCTTGCAGCTCACAGCATGGCAAGTCTGTATCCTTTCTGGCAGAATGACACGAAAACGCCCAAAGTTGATGATGGAAGCTCTCCTGAAATCAAGATCTCCGTCCCATTCATCTTTTTTGGAGCCTCGTACAGAAGCATTTATGTAAGTGGAGAAGCAGACCTTCCCTTTATTCTTTTCCCTGCCATTAGCAGCTGCATTTTAAACGCGCTCTCCCCGTCATCAGGAATTGGAAGATTTATTAGCACCTACCAGACAAGTTCTTAGATTTCATGAACTGATAGGTTTTATGATTAAGAAAGTCAAAGGTATATTTAATGGGCTAATGTTCATGGGGAAGGAATATAAAAGGCAATAAATTTTCTTTGTAGGTGATTAAATGGTACAGCAAAGCTAAGGCCTTGACACAAGGAACATTATTCCTGTTACATGACAAGAAACAAGAACATGCAGAGACCCGCAGGGAGAAAAAAGGGCAACGGTTTGGACCCGTATGTAGGTGCCCGAGACAAGGACAGGCTGCTGCTGTTCTCGGATGACGGCACAGCAAAAGCCTGGCAAAGGGGACACCGGCTCCTCCGGGCTGGGCTAAGAGAGGGTTCACCTGAGCACATCAAAACAGTGCCTTAGCCAGGGGCCCAAGTCAGCGTGACCGTATGCCAGATCCCAGGCGCGTCCACGTTTTGTGGGGAGCCGGTCTCTGTGGGTATGCCCGGTCCAAAGCGGGATATAAACCTGCCAGCCCCGCAGGTTCAGAAGAGCGGCAAAGACTCAGTTGTTCCCCTGCCTGACCGACTCATATTTGTACAGGGCAGTACTGGGAAAGCAGTAATCCCGAGGGGGTTTCGAATCCTTGTGTGGTGGGAGATTTCAGCATCTGGGACAGCAGGGCCACTTGTTCTCCACGCTTTGCAACAATAATGGTCCTTTTGGGGAGCATCTTCAGCAGACTCTGGGGAGGCTGCCCTTGGCATCGCGTGTCACGCTGCTCTTGGGGAGCCCCAGGATCTGTTGCAGATGACAAAGCCGAAGGCAGCGGGCCCAATGCTATAGCTCTTTTTCCCGGGAGCCCTCGTGCCGTGCAGCCACCCCTGTCATACGACCGGGTCTCTCAGTGCTGCAGAGCTGCTCTCCAAAGGCTGGGTAAACCCAGGGCCCCAAGGCAGGGTCCCCGCCAAGCCGGGTGCCATACCGCGCTGATGGGCGCCTCTCCTGCGTTGTCCCATAGGAGCCCTGTTTTGCAGACTTTTCAGGGTTTTGTCCCGCTTGGGGCTTCCTGCACGCAGCCTTTGGCCACCACTGGTAGGATGAAGTTGTGTCTCTGCCTAGATGGTCACGCTGTCTCACTGGGTGTCATTATTATAAGCCACCTTCTGCCAAAAGTCGCTCACCCCACATCTTCTGATAAACCAGCAGCTTTCTGCTACCTGCAAAGGCTTGCTCAAACCAAAGCGGGTCTCTTCGTGCAGGTTAACAACAATGGCGTGATTTCCTTCAATGCGCTCGTCAGCCAGTTCACGCCGGAAGCCTTCCCCCTGACAGACGGCCGGGCCTTCATCGCACCCTTCTGGGCGGACGTGCACAATGGCATCCGGGGAGAAATCTACTACAGGGAGAGCACGGACCCCGGGCTGCTGAGGAGAGCCTCCAAAGACATCCGCAAGCACTTCAAAGACATGTCCTCTTTCTCCGCCATCTGGATCTTCATTGTCACCTGGGAGGAAGTCACTTTCTACGGAGGAAGCAGCACGACTCCGGTAAGAGCGATCAGCTGTGCTTCTTGACGGGAGGTGTTTGATGGTTGAGTGTATGTCTGTATATATATAGCTGTCCTGGCCTTTGTGCATAAAACGGAGTGAGTTGTTTTGTCTTCCCACTCCTCAGTTCCCTTTTGGGCAGAGGAGCACCGCGGTCCTTTCGTTCTCTCCCACAGGAGCCACACGAGCCTCACTCCCTGCTCTCAGATCTCGAGGGAAAGCATCACCTCTTCGGTGTTGGTAGGCAACGTGCCTAAACAAGGCTCTGACACCAGTTAGGAGGTTTTGGCTTGATCATAGTGTGGTTATTTTTTGTTAGATACAAATGCAGATTTCATTTTTCCTTCGTGCCACGATTCGTGACCTTCACTTCACCTGCACCTCCGCAGTGATAAAACATCTATTCGTGCAGGGGCTACAGGCACCTCGGAAGAAAGGCCTTTACAAAGGAGCCAAAGTTTTGGCATTGAACAGTAGCTCTGTCATGATATAAACCACTTGAGGCTCCCACCCGCTCCTGCGCAGTCCGTTTATAAGGAGTGATTCAGTCTGAAGGCACGTTATCTTGGCAGTAATGGGGCCAGGGTGTTGGGCAAGACCCAGGCGCACCCTGTAGCAGCTGGCCAGGTACCGAAGCAGCCTGACCGTGCGTGCGGCATCTGAGCGTGCCGAGGTGCGTGTGCTCGGGGCGTGCGCGCAGAGCAGGCTCCTCCCGAGGTGGCGAACGGTGCCCAGGGATGGAGCGGAGAATGAGGGGCATGCCAAAGCATGCATCTTGTCCTGGAGTGGGACTGGAGGGCAGCCCCCTGCTGACCCCCCCATGCTGGATCAGGTCTGTCCACTACAGGGGTGCAGGATAAACTGGTCCCGCACTCAGCCCTGGGGAGAGGAAGCGGGGCCTCCTAACACAAGGGAAAGAGAACACGAGGCAGCGGGGTGATGGAAAGAACAGGCTGTGGAGGTGGATGGGAAGCCTTTTGTTGTCTGGCTGGCCAGCCATAATCTTCTGCTCCGAGCTCCCTTCTTCTCCTCGTCACCCTCTTGAGGCTGGATTTTGTAACTCGCCCTTCCTTCCCCACCGCTCACGTCTCTACCTGGTATTCAATGCAAGTCGGCTTGGTTTTGCACCCTGAGCTTGCCTTGCAAGGCCATGGAAGCTTTGAAATGAAGCTAAGGTTGTTATTTGCCTCTGTGAGAAGGGAGAGCTGCTCCAGCAGAAAAGGCCCTAGTTCAGGAATCTGTGGTAAATTAAGTTTTGGAAGTAATCCACTCTCCAAGGAGCTGGAGACAGGAAAGAGAAAATGGGAGCTTTAATTTGTATTTATTTGGCAAAAAACCCTTTTCCTTTCAAATCGTGATGGCTTTTTCTGTGGCAGAGGCTGAAACACTCTCTCCACAGCACTAATCCAAGAGAGCGGTGAGGGCATCTTGTAGCAAAGGGTTGAACGGCTGCTCTGAAATCCTGTGCAGACATTGACATAGGAAGGGGAAAACCAAAGGGAATACTGGCAGCATTTTTGCGATGACAACCACCCTGTCTGCATGGGGAGACTGATCCAGACTGATCAGAGAGTCACGCTAGCGACTCGGCCTTGGTAGCTCTGTTGTATTTCCATAAATGTGCGAGTTGTATCTCAGAGGATGGGGATGCAATGTTTTTCAGGGCATATCGCTGGTAGAGCCTGGGCAGAAGCTTGGGGCGCAGATAGAGAGCAAGGGATCCCTGCTTTTGTTTTGGGGAAAGAGTTGTTTAGGATTAGCCTGCGTACTGTAAGTGCCAAAAGCTGGCCTATTCTGTCTCGAGGAGTTGGCTCTGATAAACAGTTCAGCTCTTTTCCATTTGTTAGAGAGGCTCGAGATTTAATGCATATTTTTTGCCAGTCCTGGCAGTGCTTGCAGAAAAAAAAACAACATATATATATTTGCAGACAGCAAGCAATATAGAGATTCGTGTATTGCCTGAAGAATTACATTTGCAACACAATGCAATTTATTTTGTTATAGAGCCTTCCCGTTCAATAGCGGCCAGGGCTCCGGGTTGGCACACGGAATAGCACGATTCAACTTAAGCAGGAAATTCATCGCAATGCAGAAAAGCTGCAGAAAACAATTTTGCGAATGTGGCCTCGGGGATACTGCAGTTACTGTCTCTCGATGACACCCGAGCAAATGGGTTCAGTTTTCGAGACCCTTGTTAGACGGCTAGGGTGCTTGATGCATGTTTGGCCGTGAGCACCGAACGGGGAAATGTTTGTGGCTCAGGTAAGCGCTCCTAACAAGGAGCGCCGGCCATCCCAAACCTCCTGGTACCAGGTCAGCTCCCGCCACCCTCCAAGAGGCACCTGCCCGGAGCAGGGTTTGTTGCTCCATGGAAGAGCCGTTGTTGCACTATCAAAGCGATACTGCCTTTATGTATTAGTGCATCACAGTGGTGGGAAAAGACTTGGCAAAGGTGAGCAAGCATACCGAGGAGGTGAAGAGGAAACCAGATGTAGGAGGCAGAATCCCAGGGAAAGGATGCAGGAGTGGAAACGGTGGCTTCCCATTAGCTTGCTCTCCCGCTTGCCCCGGTGTGAACTGTGCCATTTGCAGCTGCTGTGAGGCAGCTCTGCCCACACCTCTCGCTCTCCCTGACAGCTCGTACAGGCTGCTTCGCCTCCGTTTCCAAGATTTCCCATGGCAGGAACCTAACGTGTCTTGGAAGTGACTTCCCTTGTGGCATGCTTAGTGAGTGCAGCTGCGGGGTCCCCTCCTCAATCTTCAGGCGTTTGTGCTCACCTCAGTGGCAATAATCAGATTAGCGGGTTTGCTGTAAGGGAACGTAAAGTGGTGCAAAGTGACCCCCAGCCCCTCGGTGCTCTGCGGTCTTCCCTTTGTCCAGCAGCACATGTGAACTCTTGTTAACACGGAGCAGCTCAGCTCTCGTTGGCAGAGTAAGACCTAGCGCTTTCTAGCGCGAGATGATTCGATCGATGTGCTTTCCCATAGCACCTGATAATTGTTTCTGGGGCTGTCGTTCCCTTCACAGTTTGCAGTGCCCAGGTAGCTGGGCTCCTAGCATTGGTCTTGAATAATTAAAAGAGGAGCAGCCCAAGCTTTCTTCTCCACTGAAATCTTGCTCGCTGAGAGGCAGGAGGAGCAGTCTTTATCACGGCACAGTCCCGGTGCAGAGCAGTCTAGGACAGGCAAGCGTGGGAAGGACGGGACAATGCAGAAAGCTGAGAGAAGTGATTGACTTCTAGTTCCCAGTGGTGACCTCTGCCGCTGGATCTGCACGGATAGAGGGGATATCTCAAGGGGAGAGGCCTTTTCTGTCTTTCTGCACGACCGTAAAAGAGAAGAGCCTCGGGGCTATGCCGCCCTGGCCAGCTGGCAAAGCACGCCCTTCTCGCATGGGGCCCGGGCTGGCAGTCGCATGAACGTATCTGGAGTTTGGGGGGCTGGAAATGCAGAGTCATTTCAAGTGAAAGGAAGAACGCGAGCAGCGGATTGAGCAGGTACCGAGGGATTTGGCAGCCAAGCAAAGCGCATAATATACATGGTTGACTTGGATGTAATCCACAGTATTGTAGGATATGAATGCAGAAGGGAAGCGGGTAAGATAATGCGGCAAGGAATAAAGCTAAGATAGGGTAATGGAAGATAACAGGTCGTAACAACCTGAATCCTGCCGATTGCTTTTTCCCCGCGAGCTTATTCTCATGCTGCCATCTATTGGCGTTACATTGGATCGGAGACGGTCTTGTCGTCTTCCCAGGTGGAGGGTAGCGGTGGGGATGGGAGCCGGTGGAGTCGCACCAGCAAGGGGAGCGTATTTCGGGTCTCGTTTGGCTTCTGCCGCTCTTCACCGCGAGGCTCCTGCATCTCGCCTGGGCCAGAGGTGAACGTGGCAGAAGGGGCAGGCAGAAACTGAGGTACTGAGAAAACCAGTATCACCTTGTGAATGTGCTTATGGTTTTCAACAGGTGAACACTTTCCAAGCTGTCCTGGTCACAGACGGAGTGTCGTCTTTTGCCCTGTTTAACTACCATGAAATCAGCTGGACCACGGGGACAGCCAGCGGAGGGGACCCCCTGACTGGTCTCGGCGGGGTGATGGCCCAGGTGAGGCTCTTGCTCCCATATCCCTATCTCTGCCGAGCTCTCAGATGGTTGCCCGTAGCTTGCTCACGCCACTCGGTCCCTGAACGTCCCCCGCGCCGGCCTTGCAAGCCCACTGCCGGGCACAGTGGGACGAGCCCCCCGACCTTTGGTGTCAGCAGCGGTGCCACAGCCGGTCCGTCTGCCTGAGGGGGGGAGGTTCCCTGCCTAGGCGTGTCCTAAAGGCTGCAGGCGTTAAAGCTGCCTTATCTGCCGGGCTCTGGAGCTCCCCTCTGCCCGATCACGCCTTGGCACCCAGTCTAGTTGGGAGACAGACAAGTTTGGGCCTGTGCACATATTTAGGGCTTGTGTTTAACAAGCGACCCAGATATGTGGCATTTGGGTTTGCCCCTAAGTCTCTCCCCACCTCGAGGACCCAAGTGGAGAAACATAAACTAGGTGATGTTACTCTGTGCTAAGACTGTGGGTGGTTTCTGTCCCGCTCCAGCACCGAGCCCTTTCTCTTAGATGGTCCCAGCGCACCTCTGTAGGTCAGGAGGGCTCAGATTCAGCTGCCAGGACTGGTGTGAAAGAATCTGCAAAGCAGTGGAAGGGGAGCCTCCCTCCATCGCTTCCTCACTTTATATCGGCCACTCAATACATATACCCATCATCTATATGCACATACGTACATATGTATACATACGTACATAATGTGTAAATATACATCCATACTGCTTGTAGTACCTGTTGAGCTTTTCACTCACATCCAAACTACCTGAAAACTGAAATCCCTGAAAAGAGACTTTAAAACTAAAGAAGATATGCTCAGGAGTTATTGCGGGAGGCAGAGAAGTGCGGAAATGCAGCATCACTTTCCTGTAGCAAAGACGTGTGATGAAATTTGCTCTCTCTCGGTTTTAGGCTGGCTTCAATGGTGGAAATATCACCAACTTCTTTAGCATCCCAGGCTCCAGAACCCCAGACATAGTCAATATTGAAGAAACAACCAATGTTAATGTCCCCGGGCGCTGGGCTTTCAAAATAGATGGCAGAGAAATAGATCCGGCCAACGGCTGCAGCCTGAGAGGTAAGGGGGAAAAGCATTGCTTTTTTTCAAGTTTTGGGGCACAGCGTAGCAAAAGCTAATGCTGTTGGGACGCTGGTGGAGAGGTGCCTGACCGCTCTGGGCTGCTGCGCGATTTGTGTCTTTGCCAAGGCATTCCCCGCAGCTGCGGGGACAGAAACACGCAAGCAGGGTTCGAGCCCCGTGCGCGTTTCTGAGTTGCTGCACGCAGCGCAAAGTCATCACCCAACTTCCAGTGATAATTGTCAGTCTGCTCACTGCAAAAGCCTAACGCCTTGAAGAGCGGACAGAGGTTTGTCGTCGTTTGGCACGTCTGGTTCAGCGGGAGAGCATCCTCGGCAGCGTATGTGAAGAAGCCGTTGTCAGCCATTGTTTTCCCTTTGTCCCGGCTGGCATTGCTTCTCCCAGGGGGATGTCAGCATGCTCACAGATAGCTGGACCCGGCTCGCAAGGAGTATTTGCAGCAAATTCTCAGTGCAGACGCCGCCTGACTTGGCAGCTCAGAAAAAACTGAGAGGGGCCCATAAACACGCGGGAGTCTTCTCTGCCTTTGGTGTTGCTTTCGACCACCAGTGAGCAAAACTGTCATCTGTGCTAGGTTTTTTCTTCCTGGGCTTTTAGTAGTATGGTATTGCTGTAAGCCTCCATTTCTGCGGCCCAGAAGCAGAACCCTAACCTGAAGTCAAGGGCGGATAGGGCTCAAGTGTTTCACAGAAATTGAATGCCACCAAGCCATCGTCTTGATTCTTTTCTGCGACGCTGGTGGTGGCAACGGGAAAGACCTGCAGATGGTAATTTTCTTTTGCCCACAGAGTGGGAAAGCTGATGGTGTGGTTCCGTTTCCCTTGTTTCTGCAGGAGGAATAGCAGGTTTTCTGGGCAGGACAAATGCCATGCCCCTGCACCAGTTACAGTGTCTGTGCATGTGTCACCGACAGCGTGGTGATAGAAAGGGATTAATAAAGGCACACAGCGACTGCACAGGGACTCTGCTGCAGAGAGATTATTGCATTACCACTTGACAAATAAAACCGTCAGGAGCATCCGCTGTGCTCTGGGAGTCTTTCTAGAGAGAACTGTCATTTGCTGATGGACACTGGAGATGTCACCGCTCTGAGACATGTGGCTTCTTTATGTCCTGGTTTAGGACCGTACCACAGAAGGCTCGTGAGATCCCGAGGCTCTTGCAGCCCCAGCGGAGGTTTCGGGTCCAACCACTCCAGCCACTTCCAGCTGCCAACCCCAGGAAGAAAGGCTGGACTTTGCAACGGGGCTGAAAGCCAGTCTCGGCTTTGCAGGTGATGAGGGCAGCTTGGGTAGATCCTGCCACTGGATTTGTGTTTCACGGTGGACAGCTGGTTGCCCTCCACGAGAGGAGATGCAGCGTGAGGTGTCAGAGCTGAGGGGGCCCGCTGTGCCTAATGGTGCTCGTTTGCCCAAATCCCCCACACCAGGACGGTTGGCACAGGAGCCCTCGCAAGTGGGTCTTGCTAAGAGGAGATGATGTTTCTTGCAGGGAAGTGGAAAATAGCTTTTTTTGTAGGAGGCAGGGAAGAGAACAAAAAGTTTAGGAGAGGTAAATTCAGGCAGCGCGCACGGCGGAAGCCACGCGCGTGAGAAGTGTGAAAGACGGCCATATGGAGGAGAGGGAAACTCTCACGGGTATTTGCCACCCTTGTTCTCTCGTCTTCTCTCTGCCTCTCACGTCTCTCACCAGACAAACCTGCCTCCCTTTACAGTACCGCCGTGTAACAAGTCTGCTCAGTCTATTGCTGTGTGATCACTCATCGTTTCCTGTTGTCACTGGTGTATGGTGTGGAAGTTACTTATCAACAGCTCTTTGGTTTCATAACTACTATGAGCACTTTCTGAATGGGAGTGAATTGCCTCTGGGCCGCTGATGGCGGAGTCACTCTTCGAACGGCAAAGTTTTTTCAACGGAGGAATTACGGAGAGGGTGACAAAGCTGAAGGACAGCGCAAGTACAGCAACAGCGCTGGACATGGCCTCCAAAAGGCACAAGCTTTACCAGTGGACTTTGCCTTTGAGAAAATAGCACAAGTGGCTCTTGTGTCCCACGATACTGAAGCAGAAAGAGGGTGGTGGGTGTCCCAAACGGAAGGAATAGCTTTCAAGTTAGCCAGCCTGCATGGTGTGGCACCGATCCCGGATTTGTGACAGCACTCACACCATCCCATGGACTTGTGGCACGGGTAGGACTTGAAGGGGACACACCATACATTGAAAATGAAGCTTGCGATTGCAGCGCTTTGCTGAGGGGCTCTTGCCAGGAGCCTGCGCAAAGAAAGCAGCTGAAAAGGCTGGTAGCGGGACGCTTTGGCGGCAGTCTCAATTGTAGGGCCAGCAAACCCCTCTGAGGACTGACGCGGTGCAGTTAGAGCGTGTGCCTCTGTTTAGAGAAGTGATGTAGCACGGGTTTTTGCCTTTCTGTCTTTCTAGGACAGTTTCTCCATCGAGGGGAGATATTCTGGGACAACGCCAACTGCACCACCAAGTGCCGCTGCCTGGACTTCAACAACGAGATCTTCTGCCAGGAGATGGCTTGCGGCCCCTTTGAAGTGTGCGAACCAAAGACCAAGTTCTTCCAGTGCGTGCCAGTGGAGAGCAGCACCTGCGTGGTGTTTGGAGATCCACATTACCACACCTTCGATGGCTTCCTCTTTCACTTCCAGGGTTCCTGCTCCTACCTCCTCGCCAGGCAGTGTTGGCCAGGCTCCCAGCTGCCCTACTTCAATGTGGAGGCCAAGAATGAGAACCGAGGCAGCTCCTCCGTCTCCTGGCTGAGGGATATTTTTGTGGAGGTCTACTCGCACAAGATTGTCCTCCCCAAAGGCAGCTTTGGGAAAGCGAAGGTAAGAGCCCTGCTGAAAGGGGAGAACTTGCCAGGTCGGCTCCTCCGAGGCGGCGGTGAGACCGCGACAACACTTCTGGGCCCCACGTGTCCCTTGGGGAACAGGCATGGGTGACAGGCGTGGTGGCAAATGCCTGTGGCTTACCGACAGCTATCCTTCTGTGCATGTCCCTAACCCTAAGACCCCATAATGGGGCTGTACGGCTCCTGTCTGTGTCCCAGTGTGAGGGCTCTGCTATTTCATGCACTGGCTCAGTCTTCTGGTGTTGTTCCTGCAGGTGGATGACTTGGTGGTATCCCTACCCATCTCTCTGGAACTGGGCGCAATAAAAGTCTACCAAAGTGGCTTGTCCACAGCCCTGGAGACTGACTTTGGCCTGCTGGTGACCTACGATGGACAACACTATGCCTCCATCTCTGTTCCGGGCACGTACATCAACGCCACGTGCGGTCTATGCGGGAATTACAATAAAGACCCCGAGGATGATACCCTCCGCTCAGACGGGAGGTTGGCCACATCCGTGCCGGACCTGGGTGAGAGCTGGCGAGTGCCGCACCCCGAGCGGAAATGCTCGCCCGGCTGCTTGGACAACTGCAGCCTCTGCGATGCCGCCACCGAGTCCCTCTATTTCACCTCCGAATACTGCGGCTTCATCAACAAGAGCGGCGGGCCGCTGTGGGAGTGCAGCGCCGTCGTGGACCCCACCGCCTTCGTCCACAGCTGCGTCTACGACCTCTGCAGCGCACGGGATAACGGCAGCAGCCTGTGCCAAGCCATCCAGGCGTACGCCGCGGTGTGCCAGGCCCTGGGCATCTCGGTGGGAGAGTGGCGCACCCAGACAGGATGTGGTAAGTGTTTGTGTGCTCCTGCCGGGACCCTTCCCCTCTGGAAGATGGGAGCAATTTCAGGGGTCTGCCTGTGTGCCCAGCAGTGCGTGAGATGACTGGGGAGAAATCCAGGGCAGGGAGCCGGGCGAGAGCCAACTGGTCCCTCCTCTCTGCAGCATCGGACGCTTGTGCCAGCAAAAGGGCGGCACGAGTCAGGCACGAGGCAAGAGCTCTGCATTGCTCTGCAGACGGTTGGCTGCTGTGAGAGATGGAGGCCGGACCGGAACGGGGACTGGCCGATGGCACACTTCTTGGTCCACCCTCCTCGCTTGTGGCATTAAATAGCTGAGGGCGGCTTGATGGCTCTGGGGCTGTTCTGGAGAAGCTATTGCTTGCACAAGCGAAATGGCTGGGCACGCACGGGAGGGAAATGGAGGGGCCAATTCTACCGCCAAGCAGGGCTCCCCGGTCACTCTGTGTTGTCTCTGTTGTGGGTCAATGGGAAAGAGGTCACTGGCCCTGAACCATGCCGTAATATGGTCCTCCTGTTGTTTGTCTCCCCTCTGCACCCACAGCGACAGCTGTGCGGTGCCCGGAGCTCAGCCACTACTCGGTGTGCGCCAGCAGCTGCCCCGCCACATGTTCGGACCTCACGGCCCCGCTGGCCTGTTCCTCCCCATGTGCTGAGGGCTGCGAGTGCAACAGGGGCCACGTCCTCAGCACGGACCGCTGCGTCCCTATCCAGAAGTGTGGCTGCGATGTGGATGGCCGGTATTATGCCATTGGGGAGTCTTTCTGGGCGGTGGCGGACTGCACGGTGGAGTGTGAGTGCGAGGACGGCGGGGAGGCCAGGTGCTTTAACACCACCTGCCCCGAAGGAGAGGTCTGCACCATTGAGAATGGCTACCGGGGCTGCTACCCCAAGCGGGAGAGCCTGTGTTTGGTGGGACAGAACCAGGTGCTGCAGACGTTTGATGGCGTTGCCTTCCCCTATCCTCTGGAGCACTCCTACACGCTGCTCAAAACCTGCCCGGCGAGACCGGACTTCATCGAGGTGGACATCAGCCAAAGGAAGCCCGGATCCACTCCCAGTGGGCCTCGCGTTGTGCGGATCCAGGCGGTCGGCCAAGAGGTGAAGATCGGAGGCGCCAGCCTGTCTGAGATCAAGGTAAAGGTGCTGCTGTCAGGGTGGCCCACCCTGGGGTGGGAGGCGGTGGCTCACACTGTGATCTGGTGCCCCTTTGGAGAAGGGCTCGCAGGTCCACAGCCCCAGACCATTCCCCCAGGTCAGGGCCTCAAGCACTATGGTGGCACTTGGAGGAAGCCCATGTGGGTCACCACTGTGTGGAGGCCCTTTAGGTGCCTGCGAAGTTGTTGTTGCAGTGCTGTTATTTGCTTGCTGAGCCAGCTCTGGAGACTTTCCCAATGTTGCAGTTGTCTCCTGCAACTTGTTTTTTCCCTGGAAAAACATTCTCTGTGGGACAAAATGCAAGGGAACAGTCATATTCCCCCACTTGAAGGAGGCTCTGGGACTTGGAGGGTGAGGTCCAGGTCAGGAAGCATTTATCATACCCAGCGTGGCGTAGCCAGCAGACAGGAACGGCCATGCAAAGTCTCGTTGCCCTCCCTGAAGCGTCTCGATCCGCTTGTTACTTGTAGGTGAACGGTTACGACGTGGAGCTGCCCTATTTCCACCCTTCCGGCCGCCTGGAAATCTACCGTAGCGACAACAGCACCGTGCTGGAGTCAGAGGGGCTCATGGCTATCAGCTACTATGATTCGGGCCTCCTGGAGATCCGCCTCTCCACCGCCTACTTCAACTGCACTGGGGGCCTGTGTGGCTTCTTCAATGGCAATGCCAGCGATGAGTTCTGCCTGCCCAAGGGCAAGTGCACGGACAACCTGGAGCTCTTCCTGGAGAGCTGGACCACGTTTGACGAGATCTGCAATGGGGAATGTGGGGACCTCCTCAAGGCTTGCAACAACGACTCGGAGCTGCTCAAGTCCTACAGGAGCCGCTCCAACTGTGGTATTATCAACGACCCCACCAACAGCTCCTTCCTGGAGTGCCACGGTGTGGTCAACGTCTCAGCCTACTACAGGACGTGCCTCTTCCGCCTGTGCCAGAGCGGGGGCAACCGGTCGGAGCTGTGCGACTCGGTGGCACGCTACGCCAGCGCCTGCAAGAACGCCGAGGTGGACGTCGGCCAGTGGAGGAGCCACAGTTTTTGCCGTGAGTCTGCCAAAGCTTTTAAGTGCCTGGGGTGGGGAGAAGGGGATGTAGACACCGCCGACCTCAGGCAGAGTCTTTTTTGTCAGGAGCTTGTGGGTGTACAGAGGTAGAGCAGCTTTTCTTACGGGATGCCAAAAAGTATGGGCTCTCTTTCCCCCTGTCCTTTCTCATCTCTGGTGGGTACCCCTTACTCACAGGGTGCTCTGCTGTGGCTGAGCTGGAAGACACTCGATAGCAGAAGGGCTGTTTGGGTGGGAGGTCCTGACCCAACGGCACTTATGGCAGCATTAGATGTCCAAAGTCATATGAAGGGGTAGGGGTGGAGGTGTCTAAACGTTGGCAATCTGGGACGATTTTCCCACTCTCTTCCCTACCAGTCATACAAAGATCGGCTTTGCTGTCGGAAGAGCTATGCCCAGTAGAGCTTTCTGCCATGAGGGAGGCTGGCGCATACAAAGCGCTCTCCCACGTAGCGTATGGAAGGGAAAGGGGAATTGTGGTAGGAATGCAATGTCTCCTGAGCCTGAAGGCAAGGCAGCACCGCCCCGTGTACCAATGGCAGTTTCTAAGCGGTGCTCGTGCTGGCAGAGACAGATTTCCCAGTGAGGTGATTTCAGGGTGGCATTTCAGGAGGTATCAGGAGTTTTATGATGTGGTGTAGGAGCATTCCGGAGCCACAGATGGTGTCTGACAGTGCTGTACGCCACCACCAGAGGATAATTTGAATAACGCTTGTTTTTAGCTGTCGCTATAAACTTGCTGTTGGTGGGAAAACATTCATAATTCAGAAGCGAATGTGAAAAATCCCCAGCATGGAAGTACATGGTGGGGAAGCAGCCCCTGTCTCCACCACGGAGGTTTGAGGGAGGCATCTGTTTGGGAAGCGGGGAGTGGCGCATCCTCTCCATTCCAGGCAGCGGCCCGAGGCCAAGCCCTGGCCTTGTACCCTCTGAAATAGCGGGAGGAGATGTCACTCAGCACGTGGTGGGACGGGGCTGTGATGTGAGGAGGGCGATGGCTGAGAGGAGAAGGGGTTGCAAAGGGGATGGGAGGAGCCGGTGGTCAGCAAGGTGCTGGGACTGTTTCCCCTCTTGCTCCCCCTCCCCCCCCCCCGATTGGTCGCTGCTCACCCCGTTCCCACCTTTTGCCTGGTCCCCCACTCCGCGCTGCCCCAAGGCTGCCAGAGCTGGGAACTCACCCTCCACGTTTGTCGGCCCTGCAGCTCTCACCTGCCCTGAGAATAGCCATTTCGAGGAGTGCATGAGCTGCGTGGAGACCTGCGAGACCCTGGCCACGGGCCCCGTCTGCGCAGATGCCTGCGCGGAGGGCTGCCAGTGCGACGAGGGCTTCGCCCTCCGCGGCACCCGCTGTGTTCCCCGTGGTGAGTGTGGCTGCAATTTCGAGGGGCGCCAGCTGGCCACCAACCAGACCTTTTGGATGGACATTGCCTGCCACTTCCTCTGCTACTGCAACGGCTCTGACAACAGCGTGTACTGTGAGAACACCTCCTGCAAGGACGACGAGTATTGCCTGGAGGAGAACGGCCTCTACTACTGCCACGTCCGCACTGATGCCTCCTGCATCGTCTCTGGCTATGGACACTACCTGACTTTCGATGGCTACTCTTTTGACTTCCAGAGCAGCTGCGCATTGGTCCTGTGCACCACGATTGCTCGGCCGAGGGCGGAGCGCTCGGACACTTTCCCGACGTTCACTGTCACAGCCAAGAACGAGGATCGGGACACCTCTCTGGCCCTGTGGGTGAAACAAGTTGAAGTGGAGGTCTTCAATTACAACATCGTCATCCACCGTGCCTACAAATATACTGTGCTGGTGAGTGCGCAGGGTCAAGAGGGCCGGCGTTACTTCTCCCTGCCGTGGCTCCCAAACCATGGAGCAATTCCCTAGGCACGAGGCCTTATGGCTTGCAAGGTTTTCCGGGAGTTGGGAAGGGCATACAGAATCACAGAATCGCATAGGTTGGAAAAGACCTTTAAGATCATCGAGTCCAACCATAAACCTCACACTACCAAGTCCACCACTATACCATGTCCCTAACCATGTCCCATACGCTTGGGCTTGTCCCTAGGGTGCTGCCAGGCACAGCTTTCGGAGGGGACTTCCGTTTTGGCTGCCTTGTTTTGGACGTAGAGGCGAGGCCAGTGGGGGACCTTGCTCTGGGAGTGCCAAGCCACCCTCCTTCGTGTCCTCCCGCGGAAGCTCCGATCAGCATCCCCACTCACAGTGCATCTTGTTTCCTTCCCCGCAGATCAACGACGAGCGTCTCTACCTGCCCCTGAAGCTGGGCCAGGGCAAAGTGAACATCTTTGCCTTTGGCTTTCACATTGTGGTTGAGACCGACTTTGGGCTGAAGGTGGTGTACGACTGGAAGACCTTCCTCTCTGTCACCATCCCGCGCAGCTTCCAGAACCTGACCTACGGCCTCTGCGGCCGCTACAACGGCAACCCCGAGGACGACCTGGTGGCCGCGGGTGGCGCGCCGGCCACCAGCATCGCTGACTTCATCCAGAGCTGGGCGAAGCAGGATGTGTTCTGCCGCATGGGCTGTGGTGACCGCTGCCCCGCCTGCGGGAAGGTGGAAGGCTTCTGGAAACCCCAGCAGCTCTGCAGCCTCATCCCGAGCCAAAGCGGCGTTTTCGCCAAGTGCCACAGCAAGATCAGCCCCAGCTTCTTCTACAAGAACTGCCTCTTTGACACCTGCGTCGATGGAGGAGCCATGCAAACGGCCTGCAGCTGGCTGCAGAATTATGCCAGCACGTGCCAAACGCAGGGCATTGCCATTACTGGTTGGAGGAACTTCACCTCGTGCTGTAAGTGCCACCCTGCCTCCAGGCCCTTATTCCCTAGAGGTGCTTCCTGGGGCCATCCACTGTAGCCATAGCACTTGCCAGAGCTCACCCCATAGAGAGGTAGCAGAGCAACACGGGGAGCGCCAGCGGGTGCCCACTACCCCTGGGCCATTGACCTGGACACATCCCAGGTCCCCACGGTCAGTGCCTGGGCAAGGCCCTGGGGATCCCCTCCTCCCTGCAGGATAAGGGCGTAGAAGACAGAGCGGTGAGCTAAAGCGGCGTAGTAGGTGTGCACGTAGTCACCACCGAGTGCACCAGCCCGACCTGTGTGTGGACCAGGGAGGGGGAGGCCGATGGCCTGGCAGCCAGTCCCTGCCGTGCTTGCCGGGTGGGGCGGGGGGGGTGGGGGGCGGGTGGGGTGTGGGATCAGGTCTCGGGGGGGGGGTGGCGGGCGGGTATGTTCTCTTGGAGTTGTTACAAACTGCACGTGGTGCAGGAGCAGGGAGGGAAAGAGGGAAGCCTCAAGTTCAGAAGGTATCAGCCATCCCTCCGTTTTTAAGCAGCAATTGTATTAGTCAGCTTCCAAGCCAGGAGTACGTGTTTGCTCTAATGAAGCCGCATGCTCTTGTCAATAAGATTATGATGCGATGTTCAATTAGACTCCCGAGGGCGGGGGCCGTGAGCCTCTCTGGCAGCCAATCTATCTGGCAAATCAGATGGGAAGTAATTGTCTTTGCTAACAAGACTGAAAATTAAATTTATGTCGTTCTTCCTTCTAACGAGCAAACTCATGGCTCAGAAGGCACCGCTCTCATGGGGCAGGGACAGTGAGGCCGCTGACCGGCACCCTGCACGCCAGGTCCTAAATGGTCCCCGGCGGGGCGTGGGGAGAGGCAGCCTGCCCAGGCACGAGCAGCAATCCTTGCAGGCTTCACACTCTGATGGACCGGCAAAAACATGTCCCCTGAAATGCAGTCCTCACACAGAGAGCGCAGAGGCTCCGTGTGCTGCCTGAAAGGCCCAGGGGCCAGCTCGGGCATCCCTCCCGGAGGGAGATGTTAATCTGGTGTCAGTGAGTAGGCTTCTTTGCAGGAGAGCAGGGAGCATGGGAAAAGGGCTCTCGGGAAACTGCCGTGCAGGACCTCAGACAGTGGTGAGTAACAGAGAAGTGTTGCTCAGCTTGGACTAGGCAGCTGGCAAGCGATGTAGGACAGAGGGACGAAGGCTGCCTTTTCCCTTCAGTTGCATGCCCGGGAGCTCCAGGTCCCTCTCTGGGCAACGTGGTCCATGTTAACCACCTTGGCAGGGGAGTTAGCTGCCCAGGGACACCAGCAGCGGGCATTACGGCCCCATGTGTGGCTGGCCGCCAGGTTGGTTTTGTCTGGGGAGATAATCTGTATCCGTTTTGTCCTCTGGTAACGTCGCAGCCGTCAGCTGTCCCCCCAACAGCCACTACGAGAGCTGCGTGTCCCTGTGCCAGCCTCGATGTGCTGCCATCCGGCTGAAGAGCGACTGCAGCCACTACTGCGTGGAGGGATGCCAGTGTGACCCTGGGTACGTCCTCAATGGCAAGAGCTGCATCCTTCCCCACAACTGCGGCTGCTACTCCGATGGCAAATACTATGAGGTACGCTGCTCACGTCCTTCTCTCGGGGCTTCTTCCCACCCTTTTTCTGATATTCCCGGGCAGCGTCTCGTGCCCTGAGCGGGGAAGGTGGTCAGGCCAGGCTGCTACTGGGTGTCACGCTGGATCCGTTTGCCAGGGTCATAGCCTCAGTCAGAGAGAGTGCTCCACAGGGCCTGGAGGGACAGGTCCTCTCCTTCGTCAGCATCGTGTGTCTGTGGCCATGCTTGGGGATTGCTCTGAAGTCTGGTGTGTTTGCACCAAGCAAGAGTGAGCACGGAATGAGGGGCAGAGCAGGCAGACGTGCATCGAGCGGAGGCAGAGAGAGGTGAAGAGGGCTCCATAGCGAAGTCCCAGCAATGGTCTGTGGGGCGTTTGCTGGGGCCAAGCTGTCCTGCGGTCTCCCAAGTCCACCTCTGAGGTGCAGAGCATATTACCATCACTTCTGCTGGCGGAGTCCCTGTGTTGGGGCCGGGGTCCAGCTCTGATCTGGCTACTGGCACGCACTCGGGTCAGGGGCACCTCGCCTGCACCAGTCTCATTTCCAGCCCAAGTCTTGCACGGCCGCTCTTTTGGAGCTTCATCCGAGGAAGGCCAGCATAGAGCAAGGAAGCCTCAATCCAAGGGCCCCATGGGAATTATAGCTCCTAGAGGAGTGGAAAGGTGGAGTCGGTAAGACTCCACAAGGTGAGAGGCCGGTACCACGCTGGTGATGGAAACCGTGGTGTCGGTGAGGGTAGGGATGACACAGTGGTGGCACGGGGAGAGGAGAGGAGAGGAGGGAGTCTTTCTGTCTGGCAAAATCGTCTCATGGTTGTTGGGTGAGGGTGACTCGGGTGTCAGGTAGGGATGGGAGGGAACTGGTGGAGGGTGGGGAAGAAAGGGTGGTGACTGGGAAGACTGGCTTTGATGAGTGCCAGAGTCCACTACTGTATGACCACGTTGGTCTAAGTATTCCACAAGAGACGGGTTTACTGTTTCACATGAAATTTACTTGTTTGTAGCTATTGGATGTTACTTGGGAGTTTGATTCAGCAGGGTGTTGTGCTGATGGCATTGCTCATATTATAGTGGGTTGTATTTTGTGTCGGTGAAACTGTTCTGCATAAGGTGTCTTTGCCAAGCCCCACACTCATAACAAGCCAGTATCGTGGTTCTGTTGTATGGGGACCTTAGCAGACGGGCTGGTGGCCGGCAGGGCACAAGAAAGGGGTCAAGGAGGTATCTAGCGCACTGTCTTTTTTGTGCATGTACGAGAGGCGAGGGAGGGTGCGGCGGCAGTGGAAACGTGCAGTTTCCTCATGCCTGCGGGCAGCAGAGACGTTGCAAGGTAGGTGCAAGCTGCCAGTGTGTTCTTTGGGCCTTTTCCTCTGTCCTCGTTGCCCGCTCTCGCTTGCCATGCAGCGGAAGGGCGTAAACCTTGGCCCAAGGGACTGCAGAGGGTAGAGCCAGTGACGGGTCCCTCTTTTAGCCCAAGCAGCTCTTCTGGAACGGGGACTGCACCCGCCGGTGCCGTTGCTTCCGGCGCAACCTCATCCAGTGCGACCCACGGCACTGCAAGTCGGACGAGGAGTGTGCCCTGCGCAATGGCGTCCGCGGCTGCTTCAGCACCAGGAGCTCCTTCTGCCTGGCTGCAGGTGGCGGTGTCTTCCGCACCTTTGACGGGGCCTTCCTCCGCTTCCCCGCCAACTGCGCCTTCGTCCTCTCTACCATCTGCCAGAAGCTGCCCGACTTCTCCTTCCAGCTCATCATCAACTTTGACAAATGGTCCTCACCCAACCTCACCATCATCTCCCCCGTGTACTTCTACATCAATGAGGAGCAGATCCTTATCAGCGACAGGAATACCGTCAAGGTAAGGTCTTGTGGGGGGCATCCACCCCCTCTGGAGAGGGGCCGCAGGCCGGGAGGTGGGGGACCGGCACCCAAGTGGAGGAGGATGGCGCACAGGGCCGCACAACAGTCTCCGCGAGGGCCCCAGAAGGCTCTGTCAGTGGCTTTGCGTCCTAGTCGAGGCAGCTCTATGAGTGAGGGATGCAGCCGTCATCTGTTGGGCTTTGTGGAGGGATACCAGTGGGGACAAAAGGGCTAACAGGAGGCAAGGCCATCCGCAGCCTGGGATTTTGTAGTTGTGTACCTGTCTACCTCTCAGTAGTGCGGGCGAAGCTGTCCTTTTGAGCAGAGGGGCACGGAGGGCTGGCTATTGCTACAGTGTCACTTGGTGTCTGAAGGGCACCATCTGTGGCCTTTCCTGGTGAGTGATGAGTCCCAAGCTGGAGCCTCTGCACGTGAGTAGGGCTCCCTTTGCGGCGCAGCCTCGTGTGGGCATTTAAGGGAGGTGGTGTGCTCAGAGTGATCCGTTGGGCCAGAAGGAGGAGGAGGATACGCCGGCCCCCGCCAAAGACAAGGCGGTGTGTTTTCATGGCTGGGATATCGGGAAGCAGTTGCAGAACCATTTGCACACTCGCGTCCATATGTGGAAGGCACGGGAGGGATGGCAGTCTTGCGTCCTTTCCTGCGCCAGGTGAATGGCAGCCACGTGAACATCCCCTTCGTCACGGGGCTTTCCACGAAGATCTTCAGCCAGGAGGGCTTCCTCGTCATTGACTCCAGCCCTGACATCCAGATCCGCTACAATGGCTTCAATGTCATCAAAATCACCATCGGGGAGCGGCTGCAGAACAAGGTGTGCGGCCTCTGTGGCAACTTCAACGGCGACCGGACGGATGACCATGCGACGCTGCGGGGGAAGCCGGCAGTCAGCAGCGTGGTGCTGGCACAGAGCTGGAAGACAAATGGCATGCAGAAGAGGTGAGCGGTCGGACGGCCCTTCCCCGCTGGGTGGGAGCAGGAGTGGGGCCGGCCGCGATGGGAGCCTCTGTGACATGTCTGGTGCCCACAGCTGCAATGAGCTGCAGTACTCGCAGTATGCTGCCTCCTGCGACAACGTCCAGATCCAGGAGCTGCAGAGTGACAGCTACTGCCTGAAGCTGACGGACATGAAAGGCTTCTTCCAGCCCTGCTATGGCCTCCTGGACCCCCTCCCCTTTTATGAGTCCTGCTTTCTGGATGGCTGCTACAACCACAAGAAGGTCCAGCTGTGTGGCTCGTTGGCTGCCTACGGTGAGGCCTGTCGCACCTTTGGCATCCTGGGCACCGAGTGGATCGAGAAGGAGAATTGCTGTAAGAGAGCCAGGGGCTGTCTGGGTCAAGAGGAGCCGTGTCCCACCGGGACCGCAACTGGCGGGAGAGGGGGAGAGGGGCCGGCAGGGCGGGGGTGGCCCATGGCGGTTGGAGGTGCCTGCCCTGTGGTCTGAGGATAAAGACTGTGTTTGTGCTCCGTCTTGTGCTGTTTAGCAGGAGTGGTGGAAGATCCCTGCATGGGCGCCGACTGCCCCAACCGCAGCTGTGAGCTGGACAACGGTGGGGAGCTGTGTGGCTGCATCGAGCCCCCGCCCTATGGGAACAGTGAGTCCTCCGGTCCTGGCCGCAGGGTCGGTGCCAAGCTGCGTGGGTGCATATTAGGCTGTTGGACCACCAGGGCTTTGGGAAGGGAGGTGCCGAGGGCTGGGACCTCTGCCAAGACGGGGTTTCGTGACCATGCGCAGTTCAGGTCGGGAGCAGGTTTTCTGAAGCGCACGTTATGGGCGTCTCTGGCTCAGGAGCACATTGAACAGCAGGGACGTTGGATGGGCAAGGTGTGCTGCAGGAGATGGTCCCAGCCCATTTCTGGCAGTGGGGAGGAGGGCCGGGTGGGCCGGCGGCCTGGGCCTGCAGTGCTATTTGTGGTAATCTGAGGCTGTCTCGTCTTCTCTAGCCACCCATGACATCATTGATGCGGAGGTGACCTGCAAAGCTGCCCAAATGGAGGTGTCCATCTCGAAGTGCAAGCTGTTCCAGCTGGGCTTTGAGCGCGAGGGGGTGCGGGTCAATGACCGCCACTGCCCTGGCATCGAAGGGGAGGACTTCATCTCCTTCCAGATCAACAACACCAAGGGCAACTGTGGCAATGTGGTGCAGGTGAGCTGGAGCACAGGGTATGCGAGGCCGGGAGCGAAGGCTGGGCCGTTCATCTTGTCATCCTTGCGAACTTGAGGGCAGAGGAGGCGGGGGGAGCATGCCTTTGGGAGACCACCTGATAGAGCAAAAGGGACTTGAGAGTCAGCTGGTGCCTGGGATGCAGGTGTAGCTCTGACTATCGATCGGAGAGGCTTGCATTTGGGCAGTAGGTCGTGGGCAGACTTTGTAGCACACGGGGTCTTTTGGCACGGGGTTGCCGTCACCCCACTGACTGGCATCCCCGTCCAGAGGACGCAGGAGGCAGCAGAGGAGTAGCGGGGAGGCTGAGGACAGTGATCTGTGTATTCTGAGCCGTTATGTATGCAAGGAATTTGTTGGCATGGGGGGCTTTGAGGTAGTGCAGTTTTGTGCCAGCCAGGCAGTCTTTCTCCGTGGTGGCAGCAGCCCGGCTCGACACCAGGGTTGGGGCGGGGGCGTGTGTCAATGTGAGCGACGCTCGGGAGGTGCTTTCATGGGATGGGGGCCAGGGAAAACAGAGGCAGGTCTTGTAGAGTAAGGATGCTGCCCAGCAGTTCCTAGCCCTGCCATATTGTACCCTTTCTGGCCAGAAGCAGTGGAGGGGCGGTGGGGCCCTCGGCATTGCGTGGCTCGTGTAGGGGCCGAGGCATTCGTTAGGAGCAAGGGAGCAGAGATGGCTGGTCTCGAGTGACTCCCTGCATTCCTTCTGCAGTCAAACAGCACGCATATAGTGTACAAGAACACGGTGTGGATTGAAAGCGCAAACAACACGGGCAACATCATCACCCGGGACCGGACCATCAACGTGGAGTTTTCCTGCGCCTACGAGCTGGACATCAAGATCTCCCTCGATTCGGTTGTGCGGCCGATGCTCAGGTAGGAGCCAGGGTGAGATGCGCAGCCTCTCCCATTGCACGGGCGCAGGAGCATGAAGGTGGAGGGTGAGGCGGGGAGGGTCCAAAGCAAGGCGCCGAGCTGGGGGTTTGTAGCCTTTCCTCCATCTGAGGTGCTATTTTTTTTGTCATCGTTAGCGTGATTAACCTGACGGTGCCGACGCAGGAAGGAAGCTTCACGACCAAGATGGCCCTGTACAAGAACTCATCCTACAAGCACCCCTACCGTCAGGGTGAGGTGGTGCTCACCACCCGGGATGTGCTCTACGTGGGGGTCTTTGTCGTCGGGGCCGATTCCAACCACTTGATCCTCATGCTGAACAAGTGCTATGCGACCCCCTCGCGGGACAGCAACGACAAGCTGCGCTACTTCATCATCGAGGGAGGGTGAGCGACTGCGGGCCAGGTGGCCCAGCACGCCCTGTTGTTTTTCATCGTGTCTGTTGGGGAGGGTGCTCAAAGGGGCGTCATCATCGATCGGAGCGGGGGGACCTTTCGGTTAGTGAGATGGCTGACCAAGATCTGGAAAGGATGGGGAACAAGGCCGCTCACGTTGTTAGTGCAGGAGTTAGTTCGCTTAGCATAGAGGTAGCCGGGGGCCCTGCGTGCGATGGAGTCCCAGCAGTGGAGAGAAGCGGCCTTCCTTGCGTTGCTGATGCCGCAGACATTGGGGTGTCTGTAGGAGACAGGGGCACGTGGATCATGGCGGAGGCATCTTGGGAAACGAGAGTACAATGAAGTTGGACATGCCAGAGAGAGGGCACACTATAGAGGCAGGGCATGACGCCCTCATCCAGAGGAGGTGGTCATGGTGGAATCTAAGCATGCCACCACAGGACCCGGGGCGAGGGGCCTTATGGGGACAGGGGTGAGCAGCGTCCGTCAAAGGAGGGTCCCGGTCACGGGAGGGTTGGGGCGAGTGTCGGTGCTTTGCGCAGGTGCCAAAACATGAAGGACAACACCATTGGCATAGAGGAGAATGGGGTATCATTGACGTGTCGCTTCCACGTCACCGTCTTCAAGTTCATCGGGGATTATGATGAAGTTCACCTCCACTGTGCTGTCTCGCTCTGCGATTCGGAGAAATACTCCTGCAAAATAGTAAGTGGGGCAAGTGCTGAGGGACAGGTCACTTGCTTTGCAGGGCTCCAGCAAAGCATGGTGAGCCCAGTTGACCCGGTGTCAGAGTGGCCAGAAATGTAGCCCCAAGGGCGAGGCCGGGAGGGTCTCGCGTGTCCCTCTAGGTGCTGGGAGGAGAGACCTGCCAGGGGCAGGTCGCCTCAGGACCTGTGCTCTCTGAGCCTAGTCACAGGGTCCCTTTGGGAGCCGGGCCGGCCAGAGGGGTGCGGCAGGGCCCCAGGCAGGGGCCGAGAGTGACGGAGGCAGCGTTTATCCTCGCCTAGAACTGCCCTCAGCACGTGAGGATGGCCAGCGCGTTTGCCGAGGAGCCCAAGGAGCAGATCATCTCAGTGGGGCCTATTAGGAGGAAGCGTAAGTGTGTGTGACCCCAAGGAAGGCAGCAGGGCTTTGCTGCCAGAGCCCAGTGGCGTGCCATGGGGCAGTACCTGGGCACGGGGGCGAGGGAGCGTGCGTGCGTGCGTCCTGCAGGGAGAGGCTGTTCCTTTGAGCAGGAACTGGGACAAGTGCACGAGAGCGCTCAGGGGGTTTTTGCTGCTGGGAGGCGAGGGAGGAGAGCGTGCGGGTGCCGGCTGGATGGGCACAGGTGCGGGCCACGTCAGGGGTCTGCCTCGCTCGGGGACGTGTGTTCCTAGGGGTCCGGGGGGGGGGGGGGGTGTCACACAGGAGATGGCATGACGGCAGGGAGGGTGGTGGGAGCCCGGGGTAGTGTGGGGCGTTCCATTTCTGGCCCTGTGCTGTGGGTGCTCCTCTTTGTCTTCCTGAAAGGCCCCTGGAGGGTTGTGAGCACCAGACTAGGTGCTGCTTTGGTGCCATGGGGGATGACAGGAGCTTAGCCCCATGTGTGACGTGAGGATGTGCCCAGCAGTTGATGGGCGTGCTCTCATGGCCCTGTTGTAGCAGGGAGTGTGTGAGTGGGGGTCTTCGGCAGCTAAGGACTGGGGGCTTGGGAGCATTGCTCAGGTGTCTCCCTGTGCTCTTCGTGCCCAGGATCAGACTGGTGTGAGGACAATGGAGGCTGTGAGCAGATCTGCACGAGCCGGGCAGATGGACCCCTGTGCAGCTGTGTGACGGGAATGCTGCAAGGGGACGGCAAGAGCTGCAGGGGCAAGTACCAGGGGCAGCGCAGGAGGAGTCAGGGCAAGCATAGAGGGGGCTTCTACGCCCAACCCGAGGGGCCATAGGGGTGAGCAACATGGGAGAGGTGCCTGGAATGTGTGACGTGTCACAGAGAGGAGGGAGGCAGAGGGCAGGGAGATGGGTGTGTGCCGTTCCTGGGGAACGGCGGTGCTTGGTGGTGCAGCGCCTGAGGGCTGTGAGGCCAATGATGGCAGACTTTGAAGAGCTGGCAGGCAGTCAGCTGCAAGGGTGGTGATAGTGTGGTGTGGGGCAGCAGCAGGGTAGTGTAGAGGCCACCGGTAGCGTTTGGAGGCCAACTAAAGGGCTTGCGGGGGGGGCGGGGCCAGCAACGAGGTGTTCGTAGGGCACCCAGGGTGTCGCAGGGGGAAGGGAGGCACCCATTGCATGTGTGCCAGGGCTGCAGTTCACGTGGGTCTTGTTGTGTTGGCAGCCTCCAGCTCTTCAGGGGAGCACCGCACCCAAGCGACCCTTCTGGTGGCAGCCCAGCTGTGGCTGTGGCTGCACACAGCTCCGTGGGACCTGACCTCGTAGGCGCAGCTCCGCCACCCAGCCAAGTACTGTTCTCGTGTCAGCCTGAAGTCTTTGTAGGGTAGGAGACGGCACCCCCCACAGTGGCCATGCTGCCACCGACCCATCCTGCTGCATGGAGGCAAGAGAGGGACTTGACCTGGAGAGAGATCGGACCTGGACATGAAGGTGGTGCGTGGCAGGCACAACAGCAAGACCGAGCTGGATGTTTGCTGGCATCAATGCAAGACTTGGGGTTTTTTTGCAGCTTTTTCCCAGGCTTTCCCTTGTAGCATGCACTGTAGGTGGCCCGCACCCCTGTCGGTAGAGTGGGGTGGGCTGGAGTGTGTGCCATCCCCCTCGCACGGACAGCCACGGGTGTCCTCGGGAGCTGCCATCGGTGTCTTGTAAGCACATGCACTCAGCCAGAGGTAGGTGTTGCGGCACGGGTCGCAGCGGTGTGTCATTGTATGTCATGACACCTTGGGAGCACGTCACTCCCCGGCACTCCGGAGCAGAGGTGTCATCGAGGCGTGTGGCTGAGGGCTGAGCTCGTCCCCGAGGGTCTGGGAAGACTGTTAGTGCGCTGTGGTAGTGAGAACCCAGTCCCAATGTCTGGAAAGAGGTGCTTTCTGGTGGGCAGGAGCAAGAGCCAGAGAAATGAGGGGTGGAATTCCCTCCCATCTTTGTGTGGCGTGCTGCGGCAGTTTTTTGAGGATGAGAGCGGGGTCTGTGGGCACGGGGTGGTGTCAGGGTACCCAGCAGGAGAGTCAACGGGCCTTGGGGTGCCAGTGGGTGTGGGGGGCCTGTCTGTGTTGGTGTCTTGTCTTGTGTTTGTACTCTGTGAAATGGCTGCGTGGGAATAAAAAGTGTTGTAATCCTTCATAAGCGGTGTGGTCCTGTATGATGGCAGCAAGGATGGGGTGAGGCAGGTGGGGCCGGGAGGATGCTGGGGGCGGGGAGCAGGGTTTTCAGGGCATGCATGGTTGGCAGGTCTGTGGCAGTCTGGTGTTTGGTGAGGGATAGAGTTGTCTTGGTGTTCCTGGTGTAGGTGTGCTGTCTGGGACGACAGGCCATTTGCAGCTGGGTGGAAACCCAGGAGGGAGGGGTCTCTCAGGGGGAGCGGGAGCAGTCATGGGAGCAGCCTGATACAGCAGAGGGGGTCCGGTGCAGGAGCCTGCCTGGAGAGGGCCTTTTCTGCCGGGGCTGGCATGGGGATGGGGGGTGATGCTCAAGAGGAGCACTGGATGAACTGGAAGCATTGGTCAGCTCCCAGAGCTACGAAATCATTGCTATTAGTGAGACTTGGTGGAACGAGTCCCATGATTGGAGCGCCGGGCTGGAGGGCTACAGGCTGTGCAGGCACGGTGGAGGTGTTGCACTATACTATATAAGGGAGAGGTTTGATTATACAGCCCTTACAGTTAGTGACAATGTGGTTGAGAGCCTCCGGGTGAGGATTAGGGGGATGGAAAACAAAGGAGATGTTGTAGTGGGCTTCTACTACCAATCGCCCAGCCAGGATGTAAGCACTGATGAGTTATTCTATAGGCAATTAGGAGAAATGTCTGGATCGGTATCCCTTGTCCTTATGGGAGATGTCAACTTCCCAGATATCAACTGGGAATATCATACTGCTGTGATGAGCAGGTCTTGGAAATTCTTGATGTTTGTAGGAGATAAACCTCTTGTCGCAGGTAGTCAGCGAGCCAATTAGGAAAGATGCCCTCCTAGACTTGCTATTTGTGAATAGAGAAGTTGGGGGTAGCTATCTAAGTAACTGACTGTGTTGGTGATGGAGGGGGCTAAGTCTGTTGTTGATGCTCTTAGTGACTGGGTGCCTTGGCAGGGGGGGTCTGGTGAGGAGTGCCTGGCTTTCTTGGTGGTGCCTGTGGCAGTGGGACGCTGTGGGGGAGGAGGATGCCTGCTGTGACTGTCTTTAACAGCTCCTGCCCTGTATTTGCAGCCCTGAACCCCCTGTGTTGGCTGCTCCTCAGGAGCTGCTCTTCTGAGCTCTGCCCTACATTCTGCAAGCACCTCTTATCTTGCGTCTTCCCATGGACTCTGGGCGTTGCTACAGGCCCACAAGACAAGTGAGGTCCTGATGCTTGTAATCTATGAGGGGCCTGCCACGCCTAGAACGCAAAGGTTCTAGGGACAACATGGTACTCTGTGGGCAATCAGGAAAGGCAACGAGCCGTTCCATACCCTGACAGACACTATGCCTTACGTCCCTGCCACTTTCTTGAAAAAATGCTAAAACTCCATATACAGATGTATACAAGATGCTCACCTTAACACCTGCTAGATCATGTCTCCATCAGTCCTATTAAGAGATGATGTCCAGAACTTCCACGGTGTACAGCAAAACTTGTGAAAAAAACAAGGTTCTATCTTCAATAAAGTCAAGAATTCCAGGAAAACACAATGCACTTAGAATAAGAAAAAAACCCAAAACATACTACTAAACCATCTTGCCACCCCTGAACACCCAATACAAAATTACTCACCTGAAAAAAAAAAAAGCAGTATATAAGGGTACTTTCTGCTATATATGCTGCTGAACTTTGACTGGGCCTGAGGCCCTTATCTCAAACAGACACCTCCACTTCTCTCAGTGTCAAAACACATCTACCCAAATAGCTCAGACAGCTCAAAACCTGCAATCAACTGAAGGAACAACAGAGCACAGATGCCCAAGAGCAGACCGAGCTCCCTCATGAGAGGCTGTGGCCCATATACTCCGGGCCCTGCCTACCACCCTGCTCACAGTCCCCTGGGAACAGGGAGGGGCGAACCACCAAAAGGCATAAAAGTGGCCGGGAGTTTTCTCATCTGCCCTAAGTTTACAGCATGCAAAGCACTGAACAGAGAAAGCGACCCTTACTGGAGACGACGATCTCTGCTCTTTTACTACAACTACATCAGCCATGTGACCAGGTAGGGAATTAAACTTAATTTTTCTGAGACGTAGATAGAACAAGATAGGTGTCATACTAAGCTACATAGGAAAGTAGCTCTTTAAATGCAATAACAAGATTATTATCAAAAATTATGTGCTTTAGTTCCCTATAAAAAAACCCAAAATGCTATGCGGTTACACTTCATTTCTAGCAAGACCACACATGCTTCCTAACTTCTACAAGAACTACCTTCTGGATAGGACTGAATGACAAAGCAGAATTAGATCCTGTAAGAATCCCTTCTCAAAAATACCTCTGGCTGCAAAGTAAATTATTTACTGTAAATCACTAACGATCCAGAGGGACCTCAACGGTCTCTCTGACTGACTCCCTTAACAGAACTAGGTAAGTCCCAAAGGACAGAAAACTCAAAAAAACCCATGGAAATACAATGTATCAGAAGCTGTATGAAGCAGCCTAAGTAACACCTAAGTAGCTAGAACAAAAATAAATTGCAAAACACGACAAAAAATTACCACAGGAGATGTGTCGATAAAAATAGATGAAGGCTATCGCCTTCTCTGAAAAACTCAAGAGGAGATCTGAGCTGAGGATAGACATCTTTGGGGTACCAGATACCAAACCGAAACATACTATAAGACAGAAAACAGACAGGCTGCTGTGGAGCACAAGGATGGCTTTGGCAAAGGTTCTGACAGAACGAGAGGCACCGTCACAGGGATGAGAGCAGTCCCGAAGGGGCTGGAGAGACTGCTGGTTTGGGCTGGGATAGAGTTAATTTTCTTTATAGTAGCTAGTGTGGGGCTATGTTCTGGATTTGTGCTGGAAACAGTGTTGATAATACAGAGATGTTTTAGCTGTTGTGGAGTAGCGCTTATACTAAATCAAGGACTTTTCAGCTTCCCATGCTCTGCCGGGTGCACAAGAAGCTGGGAGGGGACACGGCTGGGACAGCTGACCCCAACTGGCCCAAGGGACATCCCACACCGCATGGCTTCACGCTCAGCATGTAAAGCTGGGGGGAAGAAGAAAGAATGGGGGACGTTTGGGTGATGGCGTTTGTCTTCCCAAGTCACCGTTACGTGGGATGGAGCCCTGCTTTCCTGGAGATGGCTGAGCACCTGCCTGCCCGTGGAAAGGAGTGAAGGAATTCCTTGCTTTGCTTTGCTTGCGTGGGGCTCTTGCTTTACCTAATAAACCATCTTTACCTCAACCCATGAGTTTTCTCACTTTTACTCTTCCTATTCACTCCCCGATCGCATCAGGGGGGAGTGAGCGAGCGGCTTTGTGGTGCTTGGCTGGGGTTAAACCATGACAGAGACTAAGAAGTCTCAGGGATGCAGGGAATTCAACAATGTACAGATGTCCTCAGGGGACTAAATGGAGGCACACCAAATGGACGAGAGGACAGATAGACTGCCTGGGTAACAGATGCAGACTCAGGAAGGGTTCTGAGGGGAAAAGAGGGGTGCAAAGTGCCCTGCCAATCTAAAACAGAGCTCTGGGGCATAGGAGATGTCTCATGAGAGCTCAGTAAAGGGAGCAGAGGAGTCCCGAGGGGGCCTGAGAGACCAAATAAGCCTCAGAGATAACAATGAAGAACTCTGAAGGGGATTTCAACCAAGCACAGATGTTGTCAGGAGGCTGGGGGCTGAATGAAGGCATCCTAAACAGCAAAGAGTAAGATAAGAGTGCACACCAAAAAAAAAAAAAAAAAAAAAAAAAAATCAAAAGGGAGCCAAAATGCTACGAGAGCCTTGCAGAGTACAAGAAAGGACTCAGATGACATTGCTAGAGAGAGTAGAGGAATTAGGAGGGGGCAGGGTAAGAAAAGAAGGCTTGGAGACACAGTGAAGGCCTTGGAGCCTCAGGAGGGCATCTGGGAAAACTACAGATGACTGAGTGAGAGAGGAACTGAACGGAGACACCCATGATGGCAGAGAGAAAGATAAAGGAGCGCTGCATAGCAAAGAAAGACAGGAGACTCTGATGGAACAAGAAAGATGGAAAGGGAGATAAGGTGCTACAGGGTGCTGTGGAGAACAAGGAAGGTCTCAGGAGGCATCGTGACTGTGAGGAAAGGGATGTTGAGGGGGGCTGATGGTCAAAAGAAGGCTTGGGACAACAAGGAGGAACTCGGGTGATCATCTGAGCAGAGTACAGATGGTCTCGGGTGGCCAGGGACTGAACACAGGAATCATAGATAGCATAGAGGAACAAATGAGTGCTCTACAGCTCAAATTGCTACAAGATGGATGTGGAGCACAAGGTCTCGGGAGGCATCGTGACTGAGAAACAGAAAAAGGACTGGGGACATGACGATTCAATCCAGAGGGGATCTAAACTGAGTAAACATGTCATCAGAAGGCCATGGAATGAATAGAGGCACGGCTAGAGGGAAGAGAGGCCAGAACGACTGGGCTGGGTCACAGACATGGGCTCAAGAAGTCTTCTGAGGGAACAAGAGGGGTGCAAGGTCCGCTACAAAGCTAGAAGTGTGTTAAAGGCAACCTTGAAGGCATCGATAGGCATCGTGACACCATTAGAGGGGTCCCGAATGGGCCAATGAGACCAAAGAAGGCTCAGGGACACAAGGAGGAAGTCTGGAGGGGATGTGAACAGAGTAGAGGTGGCCTCAGGGGGCCAGAGACCAAACAGAGGCACCCTAGATGGCAGACAGGATGATAAGAGCACTCCAGTCAGTCACAAACAAACCGGAGGACAGGGTTTGGAGGTAACGAGAGGATCAAAGTCTCCTACAGAGCTAAAACAGGGCTGTGGGACACAAAGAAGGTCTCGGGAGGCACGGTGACTGGGAGCAGAGGGGTCATGAGAGAGATAAGAGAGATTGAAAGTGAGGTACAGTGCTACCAATGGTTTGGGAACCGTAACCTTCAATGCCTGGCCTGCCTCTGAAAAATGCAGAGAGGCACACAGATGTTATATACTGCTTTCCAAAAGAGAGAGCCCACCATGCAAAACAGACTAACAAACCCCTTTGACTGACTTACCTACACAGGCAACACAGAGACCCCCAAAAAGCGCAGGACCTAAATGATCGACCTCTCACCCCCCCATCGGTCCACGGCCCACTATGCTGTCCGCTCGCCTTTGCTGTTGCACCTCGCTCGACGAGGTCTTGCTGTGATCGGGGCGGGACTGGCAGTGCCAACAAGTCCGTCCGTCCGTCCGTCCGTCCGCCCGCCCGCCCGCGGGTGAAGCCGGCGGGGCCCGTGGCGGTGCTGATGCGGACAGCGGGAGCTGTCCAGGTGCTGGAGCCGGCCCGGGGCTCTCGCCACGCCGCGGGTCAGCCGCAGCCCCGGCAGCACCCGGAGGCCGAGTCCTTTGTCCCCTGAGCGAGGAGGGCCGAGCTCTCCCCGGCCTCCTACCCGCCTGGCCAGGGGAGCAGGGCTCCCCAAGGTGCCCTGGAGCTCTCCTGGGGGAAAGGAAGGAGCTGGGAGGCCTCCCCAGCCTCCTACCCCCCCCCAGCCTGGGGAGCGGGGCTGTCCTGGAGCTTGCTCTTACCTTGGGATGGCTTCTGATTGTGGGCTGGGGGGCCCAGGCAGAGAAGTGCCATGCAAAGTGCCCAGAGTGCCATCCCTGGTCTCTCAGAGCCCGGCGGGTTGGGGGCCTGGGCCCCACCCCTCCACTTCCTCCCCGTGCCGGTTGGCCAGCGATGGCCCACTCAGAGCCATCCCCAGCTCCCAAGCAGGGTGCCCATACCAATACATCTAGGCAAATAGGACTGCCGTCCTGCCTCACCAGATGGGGGGACAACACACCCATCAAGGCAGAGACCCCACACCCCACACCACCGCCCCGTGGAGCCGACAGTGGTGCTCCCGGGAAAGCCCTCTGCATGGCAGAGCCCCGAGATGCCCCGTGCCCTGCTATGTGCCAACCTCCTGCCGTGCTTCCTCCCCATCTGCCCTTTGCGGTGCCGATGCACACCAGGGCCATCGCCGGCCCTGCTTCCATCCACGCGGGCCCAGACCATGCCGAGAGACTGCCAAGCAAACCCCTATTTCCTGGCAAACACTCCCCGCAAGCAGCCCACCAGCCTCCCGCCCACGCCACATGCTAGCGGACAAGCCCTGGACGCTGCTGAGCCCCACACGCCTCGACAGTCCACACCGGCAGCAGACCCCTCGTGACAGACACACTCCTCCTGTTGGCACTAACTGAACTCTGGTCCAGGCAGATGCTCAGCAAGTAGGCCCGACCAAAGTTACTCCTATGGTGCGAGGCTGTCAGCGAGAACCTAGGCCAAAACCAGCAAACCGGTTTGGCTGGAGACTGGGCTGATAAGTGCCCAAAACTGCATAAACACAGCAGAAAATCTGACTACAAATCCTTTTACACTATAAATATCTGAAGCCATCAGGGTCCATCACCATCGTCCTCTCCCTGCGCAGTGGTGATCTCCCCTCAAGTAGGGACACCCCTCGAGGTCACCCCTCGAGGCTGAGATCTCCCTTACCTGCCATCACATATCGATGGGTTGCTCGGTGACATCTTTTTGCACGCATGTAACATTTAAGATACCTATAGTAAGCTTACGCAATAATCTCTGTATCCCATACTAACTTGAAGTGCAGCAATAGTAGAGTATTGACAGCCAACCCGTCTGTACTCATTAAATATTTGACATACCTCAATGTACTGATTACAACTCAATAAACTAGATCATGTCTGTCCGAGTGATCTCTGACTCTGTCCCGCCACAGTGCCACGACACATCCTCGCCAACGACGGCCCCTCCGGGTCATGGTCATGCCGGCACACCGCGCCCTCCCTGCGTCCAACACCTCGAGCAGCTCTCACCACAAAACTCTCACCACAAAACCCTGCCTGGCCCGCGCCCGGCCCTGCTCTGCACGATGAGACGCACGGCAAAACGATGCGGTCGGGCTGGCCGTACCTCAGTCCTCAGGTCACCGTCCCGCGCCTCGGTCCTCCCCCGCCGAGGGCCGGAGCATTTTCTTCATGCTCTGACCCAGCACGCTGCCCGCTCCCCGCGCTGCCACCCTCGCGTCCCGCCCCGCACGCCCCGGCGGCAGGCTCCGCAGCACCGCGCCCTCCGCCGCCCCGCAGCTCTCGCCGGTGCCCGCGCAGCCCCGCGCAGCAGGGAGGGGCCCCGGACCCCCCCCGACCCCCGACCGCCCCCCCGCCCAGCGCGGCCCCGGGACACCCGCTCAGGCACCGGCCGGCCCCGCCCCGCCCCGCCGACGCGCGCGGAGAACGCGGGGCCGTCCCCGCCGGGGCTGTCCCCTCGCCCCGCCCCCGCGCGACGTCACGGCCGGCGGTGGCGCGAGCCGCTCCGGCGGTGACGTCGCGTGGCGCTACCGGGCGGCGCCGCCCCTCCCCGCCCACCGCCGCGCCGGGGCCCGCAGGCAGGTACCGGGGGACGGGGCGCGGGGAGGGGGCGCGGGGGGCACCGAGGCTCGGTCGCCGAGCGCAGCCCGGCCGCGGCGCGGGCCCGGCGACGGCTCCGCTCCCCAGGCACGGCCCCGGCGCTGCAGCCCCCGCGCCGGCGTGCACCCGCCCGCCCGCCCGCCCGCCCGCGGGCTGAGCTCCCGTGCGCGGCGCCGCGCCGACAGCGTCGCCCGCGGCTCGGACGCGCGGGACGCCCCGTTTCCACCGCCCCTGCACCGGGCCGCCCCCCCGCTGCGGCTCCGTGGGGAGGACTTGCCGTCTTGCTTGCGCCTCCGAAACACACTGACCCCCCCCCGCGCCGGGCACCGACGCGAGCGACGCGGCCCTCCCTGCCCCGCGCGGCCCCGTCTCTGCTGGGGGCTTTCCACGCCGGCACCGGGACCCCCCAGGAGCGCTGCTGAAGTGGCCCTGTGGGACCCGAAAGGACCCGAAACCGAGACAGCTGCCGCCACGGTCCCCAGGGTCCCCAGGCCCCCGTGTGCCACACGCTGCCCGAGAAGGAGGCCTCGCTCCCCAAAACCTACATCCCGCTGCCACGCTTTCCCTGGCATGGGACCCTGCGGTTCCCTCCCTCTCCCACAGCGAGAGGAAAGAGAAACAGGGCGGCCCCTCCCACCTCGACATCCTCCACGGCCCGTGCTTTACACCCCACAGCCTACACCTCCCAGACACACCTCACGGACCTGGCTAAGGTGACCCGGATAAGGTGACCCGGACTCACGACTGGCCTCCCCACTGCCACGACATGCCAGCACCCTGCCACCCACGCCCCGGCGGGCACCTGATCTTCTGCGCTGCTTGGACGGGGCCTTTACGGCCCCGGGGACAGACAGGGGACACCATCTGCACCTCTTCTGTGACAGATCACGCCGACCCTCTCTCTTTCCCTCAGGAGCCACCATGGATCTGGTCCTGGACGCCGCCGACCGGCACCTCCTCACACCCTACGTGTACCCCGCCGGCTGGCCCGAAGGCGAGCCCTGCCGCCAGCTCCTCAGCCTCTTCGTCATCACCAACCTGGGAGCGCTTGCCCTCTACCTGCTCTTCGGCACCCTCAGCTACTACTTCATCTTTGACCACGAACTCAAGAAACATCCCCAGTTCCTAGAGGTGGGTGCACCCCACCCCACGCCACCCCCACCCCCCCTTCCCCGGCACCCCGCTTGGGCCCTGCGGTGCTGCGCTGTGCGCTGCTTCGCCCACACCGTGCGCCACCGCGTCCCCCTCGCTGTCCTCCAGTCGGAGGCCGTTCCAAATGACACGTGCTGACGCCATGGCGCTGGCTGTCCCCGCTGCCTGTTTGCTATCTGCTCTCACTTGCACCTCGAGGGATGCTTTTCTCCCACGTACCACCCCCCCCCCGCGTGCCGCTCACGAGACCCACCCTTGACCACCAAGCCGAGCCCCTAGAAACTCCCTGAGAACACGAGGACACCGAGACCAGCTCAGAGCCTGCCCCTGACAACGGGGCCCGGCAGAGATGCTGGACCACCCGGTCCTCCCGAGGCCGGGACTTCTCGCTCCAGATGTGGGCGACCCCCTTGCCCACTAAACACCCGGCCCTACAGATACACTCGTCACGTCCCGCTCTCCACCCTCGACCACCACAAACCTCCTCACTCCGGATGTGGTGGCAGCCCGGGGATCCCCGGCCACTCCAAAAGTACACTGTCCCTGCACACATCCAAACTGACCACGCCCGCCCCGGTGCCCTGTGTTCCCTGGCATGCGTCGCTCCCCGGGTGACGGCGGTACGAGCTCCCTTGCTGTGGCGACCATCACTCACACGCGTAGCAGCTCGAGGCTGGCCGCTGACATGCACAGACCGATGCCTGTCTCGGCACCCTGCTCTTGCAAGTCAACGGCTGCCCGACCGATGGTGGCAACCACCCCTCCCAGCTCTCCGGTGCCCACCCACACGGGGCCCTCGGTCATCCCTGACTGGGAACAAGTACCACTTGCACAATGACAACTAGACCCGGCATCCAGCGCCAGCCCTGTGCTGCCCCAGCGTGGCTCTCCCCAAACGGGCAGCACGCCATGCCCTGTGCCACGGTGCGGATGTCACGGCAAAGTGCCTTCACCAAAAGCCAACCAGCAGCCAACGTGCTCCCCTCGCGAGGGGCTGGGGTGTTGGGGCTCTCGGGTGTCTGCCCAGCTCCCGGTACGCCCTCTCCCTCTGACCCCTCTCTTCCGCTGCTGCCCCTGCAGAACCAGGTGCGTCGGGAGATCGTCTATGCACTGCGCTCCCTCCCCTGGATCAGTGTGCCCACCGTTGCCCTGTTCTTTGCTGAGGTGCGGGGCTACAGCAAGCTCTACGACAACATCGAGGACTCCCCATATGGTGAGCCGTTCCCCCGCACCCCCCTGCTCGGCTGGCACCTTCTCCCTGCCGCCCAGGTCACCTCCCTCATCCCGCCCAGGGTGGGCAGCGTGCCCCCATTTCTCCTGATGATGGCACACCTCATAGGAGCCCCACAAAATCTACCCAGGTACCTCCTGCCTCGAGCTGGTCTCATCTATAGTCAAATTCCCTTAGTCTATTACCCAAATTCCCTTTAGGCCGACATGAGGAGGCACCCGCCCACCCCAGCTCGGGGACGGGTTGCGACAGCCCACTCGATGTGTGCCCCCCTCCACAAAAGAAGGCTTTCCCTTCCCTGGGCGCAGCTCCCAACAAACTGGTGCCTGACTCACTTTCCCCGAGTCATGGGAGATTGTCCAACACTCTTTCCACGTCTCCTCGACGGGACAGACCCCAATGCGACTTGCACACACCTCCCGCCGCAAAGGCTGCCATGCCTCCCTGGCCCCCCATTCCTCGATGGCCCTTGCCACCTCCTGGTGCCCGCGGGCACCATCCCTAACATCGCTGTTCCCCCAGGCTGGTCGGGTGTCTTCCTCAGCATGCTGTCCTTCCTATTCTTCACCGACATGGGCATCTACTGGATACACCGTGCTCTCCACCACAAACTGCTCTATAAGGTACGAGATGGGACAGGGGGCTCTGGGGGACAGCCCTCACCCCATGCTGGGGCTGTGGCCGAGCCGCTCCTCCCAGGGAACACATGCCGAGGGGGGAACGGCAGGCTCAGCCTGGCCGAATGAGGCATTGCCTCGCCTCGGTCTGTGACGTGACAGAAGCTGAGAGCCCTTTAGGGCACGCGTCCCTCTCCTGCCCTTCGGGCAGTGATGGCCCCCAGCCCTCGGCCCCCTCGGCTCCTGGGCCGCGAGTCCATCCCCAGCAGGGGGACCCCCTAAAAGGGACCGGCCCATGTAGGCTCTGTGCCCACCCCCACCTCGGGGACCAACGGCATGCCCTCTCCCTGCAGCGCTTCCACAAGCCTCACCACCTCTGGAAGATCGCGACACCCTTTGCCAGCCATGCTTTCCACCCCGTCGACGGCTTCATGCAGAGCCTGCCCTACCACGTCTACCCCTTCCTCTTTCCCCTGCACAAAGTCACCTACTTGGGCCTCTACATCTTCGTCAACGTCTGGACCATCTCCATTCATGATGGCGACTACCGCGTCCCCCGCCTCCTGCGACACATCATCAACGGATCGGCCCACCACACCGACCACCACTTGTACTTCGACTACAACTACGGGCAGTACTTCACCCTCTGGGACAAGATCGGTGGCTCCTACAAGAGCCCCACGGCCTTTGAGGGCAAAGGTCCCCACGACTACTTGCGCAAGCTCCGAGAGAAAGGCCCGGGGGTGCCCGACGGCCCCCCGGCAACCAAGACCGAGTAGGGTTCTCCCCAGCTCCGACCCTCTTTGGAATGAGATTCCCTGGCCGGATCTTGTCCCATTCCTCCCCGGCCTCTCGAGACTATTTTCCCACGGACAAAGAGCCCCTGTCCCCGATGGCGCGACCGGCGTGGGGTGATTCTCAGCGAGTGCTCCGGCCTGTTCCTCCTCCCAAAACAGCAGCATCCAGCCTTGCTGGTGAGTTACGGCCTCGTTCTACACCACAGACTTGCCCTGGTCTCCCTGTTGTTCCCCTTCCTGGCTGCCTTTGGATCTCTGCTAAGGTCCCTGTGCTGCTTTAGTACCGTGCTGCTGCTTTACAAAAAGAACAATAACATGGCACAAATAGAACAATAACGTGGCTTGTGGCAGGGTCTCCATCCATCCGTGCTGCGCACCGTCATCGCCGATTCGCTGTTGCCGTCACAGAGTCCATCAGGATGAGTCGAGTCAAGAGGCTGACGATGCTACATTTTTTTCCAAGCTGTGTTTCACGAAAAAGTCGCGATTGCCTACCTTTTGGAGACGGTGCGGGCCCTCCCGACGGCTCCTCAGCACGGCAAGGGCTCAGCCTCGAGACGCAGCGGGACTCTTCGGCGCTCAATGTGCTCTCCTCCTTCCTCTTGCCGGGGATGTCCAGCGGGACGCCGATGGGATACGTCCCAGAAACAGCATGCCTGTAGGACAAAGATGCGCACTGAGTCGCGCGGGTCCCTCGAGCTCTCTGAGAACATTATGGGATGTGGGGGGAGGAGGAACAGGTGCTCATGGCCGGCTTTCCCCCTTAACGTCCGGCATGCTTCCTGCTGAAACCCAGTTGCCCTGCCTTTGGGTCTGACCCGCACTCAATAAATCTCACTTGCCAACTTGGCTGCTGTTTGGTCCCTTCGCCCTCGCTCCCGACGCTGTTCGAAGGCTGCTGGGGCACCCTATTTCTCCCCTACGACACCCACAACAGGTTTACCCCACGCCATTCTGGCAGCAAATACGCTTATCCGCCCATCCCCTCTTGTGACATGGCGAAGGGGAGAGGGAAAATATCACCCACTGCCAGCCCCCCCAACTTCCCCTCCTGTGGGTCAGCCACGAGGACTTGACGCCTCCGTGCTTTGGGTACAGACCCCGAGAGCCTCGGGGGCCCCGCCGACACCCCCATCGCTTCCTGCCCCACGTGGCTCGGAGGGGACGAGGTCCCGGCACTGGCTGGGTGAGAAGTGGGTGGGGGACGTGGGGCTCCCCGGCCTCCCGCTGTGCCACTGGGAATCGCGCAGCATGCTGAAGGTAACGCACTCAGCGCGACCATTCACTGTCGGCATGGCTGGAGCCGCCTCCGCTCCCCCAGACCTCCTTACGCATAACCACATCCCCGCGCCTGGCTCTCGGCTTCCCAGCCCGAGGTGGGATGCTGACGGTGGTACCTTCCTTACGAACCTGACCCTTGCTGCCGCCTACCCTGCTCCTGCTGGGCACCTTTAAGGGATGCACGTGGGTTTCTGACTAGCGCAGATTCCAGGCTGTGCCAGCCTGCCTGCCGTGTGAACAGCCAAACCCGACCGCCCAACGATGCGGTGGTTCTCACCGGCCACCCCCCGCTCGCCTGCCGCTCTGTGTCCGTCCTGGCAGAAAAGGGACATGACCCTGGTGTGCCCAGCGCCAACGCTGCGGACAGCACCCCGGGGCCGCGCCATGCCGTCCCCGTTAGTCCATGGCGGCGGCCTTGGCCCTCCCCCCCTTTTCTCTCCTTGTCCCCCGCAAATATATCCAGACCCACGCAAAGCTGCGAGGATGGGCTGGACCTTCACCAGGGGCTGTTCACGCTTGGCACACGGACAGCGTTGGAGCGTAACACACTTTGTTTCCCAGGTACGGTAAAGCCAGGCTCCCATGCCTGACAAGCCCCCTCCGGGTTTCTAGTGACACAAAAACCCTCAGAGCACAGGATTTTGCTGCTCAGGACACTGACAGAGCTGGCCATAGGGGTACTACTTGTCCCGTCTGATTCCCATCTTTTTCTCTGCTCCCTGGATCGTGCAGATTGGTGCCTTCCCCCAAAGTGCCGGCCAGCGCCAGCGCTGTCCCTTCCCCTGGTACGCCCGTAGAATGCTTCCCTTCTTAGGGAAACTGGCGCTTGGGCATGCAGCGACTCCGATGGTCACCAGAGCTGTGCCGCCCATACTGGGGATGAAGGCCCCTCTCGCAGTCCCTTGCCATGGCGATGGACCTTCTGCTCCCCACCCCATCTCAGCTGTCCCCGTGGCAGGGTACGGCTCAAGGCAACGCCGCTACGCCGTGCGGCACAACCAGCACAAAAGACTCCCGTCCCACGAGCAGACGCCAGCAGGCCCTCCCGTGCCGACCACCTCGGGGGTCCCATTCTCCTGCCAGCACCATCCCCTGCCCGGGCCGGGCTCTGCTTTCGCCCCCCCCCCCCGTGACAACTCATTCTCCCCCACGTGCACAGGAACCCTGACCTCTGTTTGCTGATTAACTTGGAGACCAGAGAACCACCAAGGGTCAAGGCAAGGCCCAGATCAAACACAGTGACAACGTCGCTGACCTTTGCAAACCACCGTGCTAAGCAGGAGCCCAATTCCCTAAGAACATTAGTCCCTCGGGAAGAGCCCCGGGCCTTCCCATCGCCTCGTCTCTCTGCACTAGGCTCACTAGCGCACGGCGATGGCCTTGTCGACACCTAAACCCCACGTGCACAAAACCATTGGGAACAACAGCCAGGGGGTTCGGGCGCACGTCCAGCCTGGGGCAGACAGTCCCTGGGAAGACACCTGGGGAGGGAGAGGGAGCCCGGAGCCAAACCCGGCCGCATTGGAGCCAGTGGGCTGCATGAGCCTGGCCGAGTTGTCACCCCTCCCGGCTCCATGGGCCGAGCGGTGAGGCGCCTCAGGGGGCCACCGGCCCCCACTCCTGTTGCTGATGTCCATCCCGCGGGCGACCTGCCTGCGCCCAGGCCCTCACGAAAAAGCCGGTGGGAAATCCCCGGGGACTGGCTGCGTGCCACAGGCAGGAGGTCTGGCAGGGTCGCCCCGATGGCTCTGTCTGGCCATGACAAAGCCCCTCGTTTTCACTGCAAGTCGCTCTCCAGCCTGTACGCACTGTGCAAGCGGCACTTTCCTCCTCCTCGCCGGGTCCTAGGCCGGCGGCTGGCCCACGCCAACGCTTACGGGGCCGAACGCGTGAGCGGACATTCTCAGCTCCTCGCGGCGGCTCTGTGCCGCCGCCATGCGCACATATTAACACGCCTCTGGCATCTTGATTTCTGTGCTCCCCTTCTTTCATCACCTCTCCAGAGCATTTCTCATTGTACAGCCTGTCTCCCGCCTGGCACGTGCACCCGCCCCTGACCCTCAGCTGGGAAGGCGACGACTCTGTACAAAAGGCATTGCTTCGCCTGGCACCGTTACGATTGAGGGCAGCCTCCATTACTTTTATGTTTAATGGTGCTTCCCTGCAACCGCCCATGGTAAGGGATGACCACTCAGTTCTAACAGCTCAGGACACACACGGTACACAGGTCACGTACTCCCGGCAGGGAACCGCAGTGGACATCTCTCAGCGGAAGGAAACGGGGATGAGCCCACACACGTTCCTCCCTACAAGCTGGCACGGAGGAAAGAGCGGATGGTGCTCTGGCCGCGCACGGTGCCGGGGTACCGGTGCCGGGCACTCTACCGGCGCCAAGCCCGGCCTCAGCAATGCCTCGCCCTGGCCCGCCGAAACCCTGGAGCACGGGCATGGGCAGACGCCCCATCCTGGGAGCCGCGGGGCGAGCAGTGCCCCTCGGCGGCCAGTGTCTCGCAGAAAGTCCTACAAATGAAACAGCATTGCCCCTGGCACAAGGAGGCCCTGCGGCCTCCCACGGCCCTGCTCCTCCTCGAGCGCAGCCTGGGCACCTCGGGCCCCCGCCGGACAGAGGGATGCGTCTGCGGCACCACAATGCCTGAGGACAGGGACCTCCCGGTCACACGCGTGCCATGCCGAGGCTGCTGGCATGGGACGCGTCCTCCCCTGCGGCCTTGGGGCACTGTGCGGCGGAGAGACACAATTCTGGTTTTGGGACCCTGATGCTGCTGTTACCACAAGATGGAGATGTTGCTCACAGCATGCCGGCAGCAGGAGTGGCACCTGCGTGGACAGCTTTCCTCCTCCTCTTCCTCCTCCTCCTCATCGTTGCCCCAAAAGTGTGGGGCCCAGAGGCAGGAGTGGCTACTCCATGCCGGCTCTGCTGGAGGACACACGCGGGATGGCCCAGAGCTGTCAGAGACTGCGTGAGGCATGGCGGCATGCTGAGGACAATTCTATGAAATGCACAGAAAGCTACGGAGCCTGACAGGACCGCCCTGCTGCAGCCCTTGCACTGCCGCCCACCAGGCTCGCCCGCGCCCCGTCATGCAGGCTGAGAGACGGCCCTCATCCCTCCATCCCCTCTCTCCCGGAGGCACCTGACCAGACCACGCAGCCCCGCGACCAGGCAACACCAACCCCAGTGCCTCCGAGGAGGCCTCGAGCATGTGCCTGCCACTTTGGACTCCGCTGCATCCCCTTGCCCCAGATTCACACTCGCCTACCCCATGGCTCCCCTCATTCCCCTCTAAACCCTTGTATCCTGGCAAACAAGACCCTGGTCACCCTCCTACTGGCATGACCCAGCTAAGGCCCACCAAATGGGACAGCGTTCAACGGGCTGGCGGCACAGCTGGGGTGCTGGATGAGCCGACCTCTGTCTCAGGAGGCCTCTCCACCACGTGTGGTTTTGCGGTTGGACGTGAACAAGGCAGAGGCAGACCGAGACCTCTGAACCCAAGAGCTGCAGCCGGGGTGCCCGGACCAACAAGTGGCACGAGCGACTCTCCCTCCCTTCCAAATGCCCGACCTGGCCAGAGCTTCAGCTGGTCCCCAGTAGCGAGCACGAGGCACAGCTCAAGAGCTGAAGGGTTAGGAGAGTTCCTGAACTAGCCACGTCTCCCACCCATTTCACCGTGGCTGAGGAAGACCTCAGCACTATCGCATGCTGGGCTAAGCACCAGTCCTCGGAGCGCTGCGTCTCTTGCCTACCTGCCAGCTCCCTCGGCACCGTGGGCTTTGCCCGAGACCCAGCTTCACGCTGGCCCCCAAAAGAATGGCGCACCCGCTGCAGCTGGTTGGTGTTAGGAGACCCGATCGCCTGAGCGGCAAGCCAGCTGGTGTGCTGAGAAGGACAGACGGACAGCTGGACTCAGCACAAGAGGACAGGTTACACACAAAGACACGTGGCATGGTGGGACTGGTTGGTGAAGCCCTAAGTGATGCCAAGGGACTGCTCAGGCAAAAAGTCAGCACAAAGCATAGTAACAACTGGTCCAGCTCAGCCGTGGAGCTCAGACTTCTTTAGACACCTACTTCTTATTGCACAACACAAATTGCAGCTCTTGTAGGGGAGAGGCGGGTGCAGGAGGGCCTACCTGTCCCGAAGGAAGCGTGCTGCTCCAGGGAAGCCTGAAAGCCGTAACCCCTGAGATGGCTTCTGCTCACGCAGTTTTTGACACAAACACTGCTGTTTACCATCGCACCAGCATGTCCATACCTGGCCCTTCATGAAACAGCTCAGCGTGGCCCCGAGCACGCAAGATGCTCACCAGGAGAGAGCGCAACGGAACGCGTCCCACGGCTCCGCAGTCCCCCTCCCCTTCCCGCAGCGGCCTGGGGGCCGCTTTTGTGCCACTGTGCCTGCCTGGGGACGGGGGCGAAGCCAACTGTCTCCTTTCCCAAGGACTACAGCAGACACACGAGCTGATGGCACCCGCTCCCGCTGCAGGGGCCTCATGTCACCGTGCTGAGCCCCGAGCCGGGCAGACATCCAGGGTCGCCTCCCTGTTTGGGCATGTGAGGCGGTGTGCTGCTGCACGACGTGCTGCCAGGCTTCAATAACATATCCCAGGCAGTTTCCTGAGACTGGGATTTTATAGCCTGTTAGTGCTGAGCGTGCGCTAATGCCTTCGTGTATTTGTCGAGCGAGAAAGACAGGGCACGCAAGGGAAAAAAAAATTGCAGTCAAGCAACTTAATTACTTTTGTGAGAGTGCTCTCTGCATTCACAGCTCCTTACGCAAAGGTTGCCGGGACCGTTAGACCTGTCGGACGGTGGCACTGAAGGGCCCTTATGCTGCAAAAATTCCCCAGCCCACGGAGAAAAAGTATCGACACGATTCCTAATAACCAGTCTAGTTGCGGGGCAGATCCACCAATGACCCGGGTATCCTGGCAAGCAACTGATTTAGCAAACACCCCTTTTCACACAGCCTCTTCTATACATACAGCTGCAGGTTCTGAGTTGCTGCAGTTCATGAGGATTAGGATGTACATTTGGAGAAGTCCTCAAACCCAAGAGAAAAGCCCACAGCACTTTGCACCGGCCTCTGCTAGTCACAAACACATATTGCAAAAAACCAGGGCTCCCCGGGCTCTCCTGGTACAACCCCCAGGCTGCTCATCTTGAGATGAGCTACTCTTGAGGCTACTCTTGAGAAATACTCGAGAGTATTTCTATACTCTTCCCATATTCACAGTGAGCGCTGGCCCAGCGAAGGGACGCTCCTGCACCTGACCAGCAAGGACCCGAACCGCCACAAATCCACACCTACCATCAGCATCACACTTCCACACGGAGAAAACGTTGGCAAAGCCAGCTCTGACCTCCCCCCAGCTGTGCCATGCTGCAGACCAGCGTGGCAAAAAAGCGTCCCCGTCCCCCACTGTCATGGGCAGGTACGGCCGCTGCCATCGGCTGCCCGTGACCGAGCGCTGCGCCCCTTGCTGCTATGCAACAGCAATGCAACACCGATGGCCAACATCAAGACTGCCGCTCGGTCCCTGCCCCCTTGCACGGAGCCCTGCCGCTGCCCGCCAGAGGGGAGCTGGTATCGCCCCTCACCTCCCAGCAGCCCCGCCAGCTTGGCCAGGTTGGAAGGAGGACTGAGAGGCCACTGCCGCGCGCTGCGCCGCTCGCCTTTGCCGCTCCTTCTCGAACCCGTTGTGTCCATTTATCCTCTCCTCCCGCCCTGCCCCAGCTGCCTCCTAGCCGCAAGGGCTAGGCCTCCGCTGCTGCGACAGACGCTAAGTAAGGAGCCTCCGTGGCGGGAGACACTAATGCGGCAGCTCCTACACCAATGTGACAATTACAGATAGTAATTAGCCTGCATGGCACCTTCTACATGAGGAAATGACAGCAGACGCAGATAATGGCTCCCGCTTCGTGTGCCGGCAATCCCGCGGCAAGGCAGGCTTATTAATGACCACGCACTGGGCGACAGGAGTGCAATTTATGGTGAAGGTCTTTGCTTTCCGCGCTGGAAATGGCAGCCTGCGTAGCTGCTCCTTTCCCTTAGCCTGCACAGCATCTACTCGCAGAAGCCCCTCCCGCTCCTGGTTTGGGCTCCGGTTTTTGGCATGCCCTCTCAGCCGTGTGCGGCAGCGCCACTCCGCCGATATCCATGGGGATTTGCCGGCCTGCGCCCGCGCGCTCCCATGCTCCGCCAGCAGCGGGAGGTGGGATTCAGGAGCTGTTCCCGGTGATGTGCAGATGCAAACTGCTCTCCGGCCTTTCCTGCTCCTGTTCCCCGACCTCCCCCCGCACTTTGCCCGATGTCGTAGCATTTTCTGCCACCACTGACAACAATCGAGTGGATTTCCTCTGCGCCCCAGCTTGCTAATCTTCTCTGCAATAGCTTCCCTGTCCACCCACACCCAGAGCGTGTGCTTGCCTTCTTTCATCTCCTACACGACACTCTTCCACACATTGTGCACATTCATATACCGCATACTGCACGCTAAGCACCATGCTTCTCAGAGAGACCCCAGGCACAAAAAGCAACACGCTACGCGCAAGCTCAATGCTCGGATGCTTCTGGTGAAAGCCCTTAGCCATGGCCTGCAGAAACCATGCATGAGCACTGTCCGCCTCCGATGAAGGCTCCGAGGCCAAACCCGTGAGCAGGGCAACATCTTCCTTAGACCTGCTGATGGCCACCCATGGCACAGAAATGCCGTCCATCTCTCTCGTCGGGAGCTAGGTTGTGCTGCCGACCTGCCTGCCTGGCCTGCCTTGTTTTGGCAACAGGTTGCTGGACAACTCTTCGCAAATCTGCCTGCACCACTAAATGCCTGCGCCGGCATCTTCTCTGCAGCGGGGGCTGCAACCGGCCCCGCATCCTTGCTCTGCGCCCATTGCCTAACCCCTGAAAACTGATGCATCTACTCGAGAGCCCATCCTGAGGTGGCAGAAAAGCACGGCCATCATTGGCGGGTGGCCACGGGCCCTGGCTGGCCCCGTTTGTAAGGGGTTGCTGACAACTGACTGATGCTGCCCGTGGCATGACCGTGGTCCGGCACCCCTTGGCAAGGCTCTTTGGAGGCCCTGCGTCCTGACGATCGCACCCTCTGCCTCAGCTGAGGCACCCAGACAGGTATGTCCCCGTGCACGCACGCCCTACACCACGTGGCTTTTCTGCATTAAAGAAGAAAGGTGCACCCACACGCCAACACAGGCACGTATATATAAATCTGTACAGTTTACATATGTGTGTGTATATACACATTTTTGTATATAAACATATATTTTTAATAAAAATTTATATAAAAATATTTTAATATATAGATATATTTATATATACATCTAAATGCATATATAAATATATATATTTATATATGCATATAAACACACACAAATATACATATAGATACTTTATAGATATACACTTTATATGTGTGTGTACATATATATATAAAGCCCATGAATGAGATTCTGCTGACTCCCAGTGGAGGAAGACGCTCTTTGAGGGCTACGTCTTTTAAAAAGGACAGTGTGACCGGAGCCTGGAGGGACACGTACTTCAGCCGATGCGTAGGAAACTGATGATACTTAAAATCATCCATGCTCGCATGAAACGCAGATACTATATGGATTCTGTAAATGCTCCAGTAGATTTATTGCTACATAAAAGGGGCAGCAGACACGGGAGAGGGATGTGGCTGCGGCACTATACATGCCCGGTCCCGCTGGGGACAGGCTCCCAGGGAACGCACCCCCCGAGACACCCCTCCATTTGTTTTTAAGGAGCTCCCCCTAGGAAGTCTCCACGCCTCTTGCAAAACACACGCTCCTCAGCAGGGTACGGTTATGAGTCCGTTGCCAAGGACAGCTGGCAGTGGATCCTGTTTGCCATAAGCACGGGATTGGGTGCCGTCATTGTCCTTCGACCCTGCGAGTTGCTAGTGTCGTCTGCGGAAAGAGCGGGAGCGATCGCGGCCCCGCCGTTACCGCTTCCCTGCGGCTGACCTGCCAATCGCCAAGGAAGGCGCCCGTGATGCTGCTCCCTCTCACCATGCTGTTTCTTTACGATGGGAACAGGTACCCAAGGAGACATTCACCTTCCCGACTCAAAGCCATACTGCCACAAAGTGCAGTCCCGAACGACAACACGTGCGGCAGCCATGGCGCTGCAAGAAACTGCCGGAAAGGACGAGGTTCCCTCATGAGGAGACCTCGAGAGACCGGCAGCGGACCTAGCGACGCTTTGTGGTCCCTGGCTATCTCCCTTTTTTTCTAGGCACAGATCAAACAAACCTGTTACTCTTGGATCCACTCAAAACCCACGCAGACACACCTCCCGGCTGATAACCTCTGCCTTGCCTCCGTTCACCTACACATAGGGGAAAATCTGACCCCAGCATCTCTGCGCAGCCGTCCCCTAAAGGGACGGTGTGCTCGCGTGGCACGGACCCGGCTCTTGCGAAGCCTGTCAGTCCTCAGGGAGCCTGGACGCCTCCCTGTGCGCTTCCACACGGACAGAGCTTTGCTGATTTTGGACACGCGGAGAGGCGTGCTGCATGTGCCCCACGACTTGGAAGCCTGGAGGCTTCCTGCGAGGAGCTAGCCTTGCTGACAAAACACGTTACAGATTTGACCTGTCCGCATTACAGATTTGATCTGTCCCTCTCCAGGTACGGTATCCTTCCAGACACCTACTGCGTGACACCGCTTTGCAAGCGGGCTGCGACAAGATTGGAGTCTACTGCTTGTGCACCCAAATGAATATGCTGTGTACCCTCCAGAAGTACCTTCTGCTCCATTTGGCAGTCCTGCTGCCCTTCAGAATCGCATCAGCCTTGGGGCTATCCTTCTCACATGGTGCTACCTTCCTCTGAAGGTAGCCACGACTGATGTTTTGGGAGACTGATTTACTTTGGGAACTACAAAAAGGCTGATCTGCCCAGAAAACAACTCCCCTGTTTTGGACAACACAATGACAACACATTTCCATGCCTCTGTCTCAAGTGTACAGCTTTCACCTCGGGCTACGCATAGATTAATTAAAACCCCTGCCCTCCTGCTGAGCATCCCCAGGACCCGCATCGGGGCCTTCTTGCTGTGCAAGGGGACTTTGGGTCCCGGGTTTTGACTCGAGCCTGTTTGCTTGGCATCGGAGCAGATAATCAGGGACGCGCTCATGCAGGGAGCCCAGCGGCAACCCGCACCATGCCGGTGCCATCCCAGGGAGCAAGAGCCACACTTGGGGCCGAGACTTCCCTCTCCCATCATCGGGGTGGTGCTGCTCTGAAACCCCCCTGGCCTGGCTCTCGCCCACGCCGCTTGCTGGGCAGGTGCCGGACATGGACTGGGAGGGACGGGGCTGCAGCTTCTCGAGCGCAATATGCGGCACAGTGTGACCTTGCCAGGCTCACGCTACCAGCTGCTCCGTATTTTGCCCTAGTTTACATGAGGTTCTGTCCCAGCTTGTCTGTCATTCAGCTGACTGTAAGCGCCTACAGACGGGACAAAGCGATGAGCGAGTAGGGGCAACGTGATCGCCCTCGCTGCTGAGACCGTGCAGCGGGGCAGAGAGGTGCGGCAACCCACTCGGGGTCCCGGGGGAGCTGAGCCACGGGGCTGGTACGTGCATCTCTGCGTTACCCTCTCTGCCAGCCACGCCATAATCCAGATTACTCTTTTTCACTAATCTGGTTATTAAACCCAAGACACAGACCTTCCTGCTCGCCTCCCCCCCCCCCCCCCCCCCCGAGTCCAGCTGATGAGCCCCAGCCCGAAGGTGGGGGTTGTCACCAAAGAACCTTTACAGCTGTGGCACGGGGCACAGCTTCCCCTGCCAGGCTTTGGCCCTTCTTATACACAAATAGCGAGGGAGGGAAACCCGAGCCTGAGTGAGTCCGGCTAAGCCCAAAGCATTGTCAGGCTGCAGGCTGCTGCCGGCCAGCAGCGCCGGGTACCGACAGACAAGGGTTTTGTCCCATCCTATCCGTCACCCAGGTTAGCTGGCACCTCCATCCCTGCCCACATTTGCCGCCCGTTTGGCCCATCTCCTTTCCCTCCTCAGCTGTCTTGGGGTACTGCCGCAATAACGAGCGGCTTTGCTGGAGCTCTGCAAGCGGCAAGATCCGAGGGCTGTAGGAAATGATTACTGCTCCGGATTTCAAGCCAGGGGTTCCTGGCTTGAGAGCACAGAGAGGGGAAAGGAAAGGATTAGTGACCTGCAGGGCTCGGTTTATGCCCCATTGAGAGATTTGGCTCCTCTGGCAAAAAGGCTGCCAATTGTTCATGTCAAAGCTAGAAAACCCACAGATCAACGCCCCCGTGACTGCTCAGAGCGGTGCCTTGCGGAACTTCCCAAAGGACGGGCACTGTGGCATGCAGACACCACTTGGCCGTGCCAAGCTCCCTGTCCATACCAGACGGCATTGATCCTTGGGCTTCCGCTCTCTCGGCAGATGCTGGATCCTGAAAACATGATGCGTGGCAGCCCCAAGCGGGGTGGGAGGGCTCGGAGGTCCCATCCCCCTGAGCCCTTTGGTTCAAAGGCAGGTCCCGCCTAGATGATTTTCTCTTTGGAAGCTCCCTGCGCCCTATCACTCCACAACAAGGGCCAGCTTTCTCAGGAGAGACGTGCTCTCTCGCTTCCCAGATGAGTTGGAACAAAAGCAAATTGCCAGCCCTGCTCAGAGACCTGCCCGCTTGACACACAACTTGATTTGCTCGCTCCAGGCGTGAGCCGCACGTGCGGCCCTTCTTCCCGCAGCAGCAGTGGGCTCTCGCCCCTGGCATCCCTGCGCACCGAGCTCTCCACCGCGTTGGGGCTGAGATCGGACTCCGACGGCAGGGCGGGCTGTTTTACTCCTTGACTTGACTCCAACAACATGCAATGCTTCCTTTAAACCACGCTATCCGCTCTCGGTGAGGCTCTGTGGAGGATGGCTGTTCCAGCCCCCGCGATGCCCTAAACCCTCCGGGACCTGTAGGGCTGTGTCGGGGAAAGGCGAGGGGGAGAGAGAAAGGAAAACCAGGGGGCTGGGGGCTCCTCGCCTCGCTCTCGGAGTTCATGGCATTTGCTACTGATGAAATCCAGATGTACCTTAAAATAAACTCTGCTCTGTTCCCCCTCCCCTTTACGGCAGGAGACGGGCTCTTTTTTCAAGAAACAAAAAATACCTTGGCAAAGGAAATGTGTAGTTCCCTCCGCAAAGAAAGAGCTATTCATCTGTTAGCATTTACCAACGCTAGGTTCACCCGAGAGGTCCTCGCTACCGCTCTCTCCCTCACACCCACCACAGCGACCTGGCAGGGTCGAGTCCTGCAGGGGGAACGGGGACCCTTCTCAAGTGGACAGTCGTGTTGCTCAAAGCACCCTGCAAGGAGCACAAAACGGAGGCCGGGAGGAGGACGGCAAACCCCCTGCACATCGATTTCCTCTATTTAGAACCACTACAAAGCCAGTTCCTCATTTCTTACTATTTCTTTTTCTGTTCTTCCTCTATTCCTTATTTTCAGGGGCATTTGGCAGGGCAGAGTGGGTCATGTCATGGGAAATAGGATGGACGCTCGGATGCGGCGGTGCTTTCAGCAAACTCCGCCGTGGCCCTTTTGGGTCCCTCTCACCTGCCCGCCACGTCTGCACCAGAGAGCAACCTGCTATAGGGATTCCTGTGCAATAAAACTCCCTTATTGACTCTGCTCTTACCCACAGTGACCTCCAGGCCTCCGGAGGGACATTACACTGAGTCAAGACCACTAAAAGCTTTATTAGGAGGACTTATAATTGTATTGACTCGATAATTGAAATACACTAACTAGGTTTCTAGGTGAAAGCACCTCAGGGAAAGCTCTGGACAACATTTCTGCTATTAAAGCAAGCGAAATAAGGGGGACCAAGAGTGCCTCGGGGCTGTCCATGGGATTTATAAGCTCCCGTTCCTTCGCTGCCAGGTCACATCCATTTTCTTTGAAGATTTCCTGACAGCATTAGAAATGCCGGAACGGCTCACAAGGCAGAGAAGACGCAACCCATGAGTCTACTCTCAGCAACTCTGAGATGAAAGAGGCTAAAAAACAGGTAAGACCTTTTCTCAGTGGCACGACTATACCCAGAAAAACACCTTTGGCTTCCAGAGACAAGCCAGGGCCGAGCAATAGGCACAGCTCACCTCTCCCATCGTCTCCTATGGTCACCCCCTTCTTCCCGTCCCCCTCGGCAGGGGGGACCTGCGGACAAGCGGGGCGTGACCCCTCGGCCCGTCGCGGCAGAACGGGTGGCAGACCCCTGCTCCAGCTGGCTTGCCTGGCTAGGCACGGGAGCAGAAGAGGACCCTGCCAACAGCAGGGAGGAAGGAGAGGAACGCGAGAGAGGAAGGGTCACACAGCATTCATAAGCGAGACTCTCATTTTCCTTGCATCATGCTAGACTCCCGAGGCATGAGCTCAGTCGGACAAGTCACGTAACGCATATCCACCCGGGCACGGGCCGCGACATCCCCAGTGCTCGGTGTGAGCGGAGCTGGGAGCAGGCGAACCGCCTCGGACGCACGGACCATATATCCACATTAAGCACAGCACTGAGATGAGCCAACACCTCCCGCTGATTGCAGAGCCTGAGACGGAGCCGCGCAGAGGGGACCCTCCAGCTGGCAGGACAGCTGGACACTGACCGCTGGGACCTCGGGCAGAGCTGGCCCCGGCCCTTCCCTGCCACCTGGGCACGAACCCACCGCTCTCCTTCCGCCTCAAATCCCCGCTCCCCCTTCCCACCCCTGCTCCATAACACCTGGGACACGGCACTGCCCAGCACCAAAAAAGCCTGTGCGTTATGAAGATTTCCATTGGTACGGCCACGCGAGCCCCAGGCAGGGATGGGGCAAGTTACTCTCTGGAAGGGACGTGTGAGAGGTGCCTTTCGCAGCCAGTGGCAGCACCGGGGAAGTCCCCGCATCTGGGAGTCCAGCACTTTGGCCTGCCCCGATAAATCAGGGCTGCGGCCACTGGCAGCGGTCCTGCGCCATCCCTGCATAACCATGCATCATCTCCACCACGCTGATGAGTTAAGAAGGGCCATGCGGGCGTGTTACCTATGCTGAATGTTTTATGGGCGAGCACATGGCTAGCTAACTTGACCCTGAGCAGAAAGAGCTGCTCCACTGGCACAGCTCGAACCCGCCTGCCAGGTGCCATGGCTGGGACAGGGGGTGGGAGGGCCTGGGGGGATGCCGGGGGCCTCCGGCTTCCTACTCCCACCGGCAGCTCAGGTGAGACAGCGCTCACCCAGCTCTGCCCAGGTAGGAAGATGGAGAGCTCTGAGGGCTACCAGAACCTTACCAGGAGGAATTCTGTCACCATAATGTATGAAATCATTTGCACCTTTTCCTCTCTCCTCTTGATGTCCATCTGCACCTTCATCTTCCCATCCAGAGGCAGACGCAGCTCTTCATCGCACCCAACCCACCCTCTCAGCAACAAGGACCCGAGCCTACGTTACTGCCCGCCGAGCCGCCCCGCCAGCAGCAGGTCCCTCGCTAGCCTCTTCTCCTCGCCCCCCGGTGAGGAGCCCAACCTTGCAGCGGGTCTGACCGATCGCCGGGAAAACTGCTTACCCAAAACAGCCCCCCGGCACTGTGATAGTGCTTGACAAAATCAAGTCATGAAGCATTGCTGTTGACCACAAGATAATCTCCCCAACGCATATAAGCTGCACGGACCTCATAAATCTTCGGTTACAGGAAACAGAGGTCTCTACCAGCTACTTTTCTTTCCCGTGAAACATAAGACATACCAAGGAGCCTCAAACCAACGCACAGAAAACCATCGCCGCCCCAGTTGTGTGACTGCACGAGGCCGGTAGACGTTTAAAACCGAACAACCAGAGACACTGATTAGAAACTGACTTGGAGAAAGCAAAGGGACCAGGCGCACATGCTGTGAGCAGGACCTCCAGGAACGGACACGAGTGGCAGAGAGCTTCCAGGAGGTTGGAAAGGGTTCAAAACCACAAACCAAGCGGATCCCATGCGGCAGGCCACCCTGCTCGTGGTCAACGGTAGAGTTAAAATATCCAGAACAGCTACAGTGGCAGGATAACAACTTCTCCTGTCTATCCCCGCTCACCTGGCGCAAGATATTCGATCCACACGTTCGGTACACCAGGGAAGGGTAACGCTCGTAGAGAGCAGGTGCCCTTTTTCCCTCCTGGCAGACCCTGCAGGTCCCGATGCACGAAGGCCTCGTGCTCCCAGCCCAGGCGCTGCGGGGAGCGGGGCCGTGCTCAGCAGCACTGACACGGGACCAGAGCATCCCTGTTGTGACAGGGTCCCCGTGCACGGGGCGCATGGTTACTCCACGTGTGCATGATAGCCACTGGCCTGGGACATGTGGGTATCTGTGTACGCGGCCACAGGTTTGTCATCTAATTTCAAACATCCCCAAACTGGTAGACAAACAGCGAGAGCAGAAGAGCAGTAGATCATCGGTAGGAGCTGCAGGTTGCTAGCTGCAGCAACAGAGGGGAGTCGGGCTTTGTTTGGAAACACGATTTCCAGCGCCGTCCTTCCTGGCACGTGGCACGCCGCACCCTGACCGCAATCGCCCCGTGCGACCCTCTCTCGGCCTGCCCCTGCCTGACACTCCGCGGCTCCCCACGGGGCCTCTCACATTTATTACCCCCTACGCAGCCACAGGTGACACCAGTGACAAGCCGGGCCTGGAACACTATTGAACCTCAGCCGGGACGCTTGCACGGGCAGTCACGCCGCTTCCCACTGATACCTGGGTGCTCTAGGCCCACGTCCCGGGTTGGGGGGCACACGCTGCCAGGGGTGCACGTGGGAGGAAAAGAGCAGCCAGGCTCCGTTGGGGGTGGCGGGAAAACCTCGTGCGTCCCCCAGAGAGGAGAAGCCGCAACTCCTTTATTTTGTTTTACTTCCTTTGACTCGATTTCACGTAACTTCATTCTGCGTGGCTTTATCTCACGTCAGGTCACGGCGCTTCCTTCTGTTTCCATCAACAACTCCCTTTCGTTTTATTTCTCCGGGATCCCAAGCATCCTCCAAAGAGACGCGAACGCACTCGCTCGCGGCCACAAAGCCCGCTTTCGGGGAGGGGGCCCCGAGCATCCCCCGAGGGGAGCGGGCGGCGGGGGCGGGATGCGGGCGCGGAGCGGCGCCGCTGCCCATTGCACATTCTCTCCGGGCGGCGGCGCGGCGCGGCGCTCCGCTCCGCTCCGCCTGGCTCCGCTCCGCCTGGCTCCGCTCGGCTCCGCTCCCGTTCCGCTCGGCGCGGCCCCGCACGCCTCGGCCCGGCCCCGCACGCCTCGGCCCGGCCCCGGCGGCAGGAACATGGCGACGCCGAGCAGCGGCGGGGCGCGCCGGGCCGCCCCGCTCCCCCGCCGCCTCCTGCCCCTCCTGCTGCTGCTGGCGGCGGCGGGCGGCCGCGGGGCCACGGGCGGCCATTCCGCGCTGCTGCTGCGCGCCCCGCCGCCCGCCGCCGCCCCCGAGCCGCCGCGGAGCCGCCGCGCCGCGCCGCGCCCGCCGGAGCCCATCCAGGTGTACGGACAGGTGAGCCGGGCCGGGCCGGGGGGCCCGCGGGGCACGCGTGGGCTCAGCCCCCAGCCCCAAAATCCGGCGGCGCGGCGCGGCGCGTTGCATCACCCCGCGCGGCGCTGCCCCCCGCCCCCGGGCAGTTGCGGGGAGCGCTGGGGGGGGGGGGACGGGACACGAGGGAAGGGGGTTACGGAGGGCGGCAGCGCACAGCCCCGCTCCCCCCGGTGCCGGTGCCGCGAGCGGGCTGGCGGGGGGCCGGCCGGGCCGCTCGGCCTCGGCGACAGCGCGCCGCGCTGCAGCCCCCCGCGGGTCCGCTGCGGGGGAGGGAGGGGGGGTGCACACTTGCTGCTCGGAAAATAACTTCCGCGCCTGCAGGGCTTTGAGCGGGTCCCGCGCGGGCACGGCCGGCATCCCCTCGGCGCGGCACCCAGCCGGGAAGGGTCGGTCGCGGCCGGGGGCAGGCAGGTTGCTGGCGGAGCAGCCCTGGCTACATCCAATAGCTCGTTCGCTGCCTGCAACTTGCCCCGTTCACGAAGCGGCAGACATTTAGACGCGAGGCGCCGCTGATCTCTGCCTGCAGCTGTTCCCACCGCTCCCCGTTTCTCCCTGATCCATCTCAAACTAGTGGCACTGTCGGATTTGCATTTTATCCTTGCGGGTCCATTTCCAGCAAGGCGAGCAGCGGTGGCTGCCGGGCGGCCAAGGGCACGGGCTAGCGAGACAGGCCGGGCTGTCCCCTCTGCTAGCTCGCCAGATGGGAAAGCGAGTCCCTCCGGCTAGGAGCGGGCAGGCGGTGGGCAGCAGCTCTTCGCCTAGAGGTGCTCGCGTTGGACGTTTCTACTCTCGGAAGCTAGGCAGAGGGAGGTAGAAGACATCGGTATTTGTGAGGCACCGTGCCCTTCTCCGTAAGAAAGGCTCCTCTCTGCGCTTCTGATGCGTCCTCCACTACTCTTTGAAAAAGAGGGGGAGAGGAGTTGCTCATTGCAGAAAAACATAGAAACTGCTATTTCTGAAAGTATCCCTGCTCGGGCTCCATTCACTGGCAAATTTTGCTGCCAGGACCATAAAGGCTGCTCCTCGCCTCCCCTTTTCCAGACAACCATCACTTTAGGGGTGATGAGGAATTACGCTCGGGCTGCCCAGGTGCCTGCTATGGAAAGCTTCAGCCTTAAAGACTCTACTTTATTTTTTAGCTGTCCACACGCTAGACTACACTAAGTTGCCCCACTTGACCCTCCTTGCTCATGCTGCCTGTGTCCCATCACGTGCCCTAAAGGCTGCCGGGGGGGGGGGGGGGGGGGGTGAGGGGGGGGGGTGAGGGGGAACCAGCCTGCGAAGGGACCAGGCATGCTCTAGGCAAGGCTTCAAGCTTCAGTGACATCTGTGCTTGCCTCCTCAGCTAGTGCTTTCCCTTCTGGGTGCCCTATAATTTCCCCTTTTTGCTACTTGTAGGATGAGAAAGAGCCAGCCATGAGGCAGGACTAGCTCTAGGGCTGCTGGAGGGGCATGCATGGGGCTGGTGCTGCTCCTAAAGCCCTGCTCCTCCATTTAAAGGATGGGAAAAGCTGTTCCGACTCCCCTTGAAAATCTGCTTCGCCTCCTCTGCCTCCTCAACATTTAGCTGTTTTTTGCATAACACAGCTACCCCATTTTAGAAAAAACATGACACTTGTGTCTTGTCTACAGAAAGATATTTTCCCTTCCGTCTCCCTGTGGCTTTCATCTAACCCACCTGCCCGGGTCAGGCAGGGAGCTGCTTTGGCAGGAGCAGCCTCTATCGCCTGGACATGCAGCGGCAGATCTAAGAGGGTGCGGTAACCCCAGCGCTATCCAGAATAGGACTAATAGGAAGCAGAGGGAGTTCAGCGAAGTTTGCCACTGTTTGGTCTTTCCTCATTGCCTTAAGCTCTCAGAGAGGATTTGCCTGGAGAACAGAGTCATTCTCACTGGCTGCATGGTGCGTGGTTTTCAGGCTACATACAAAACCCGGCCCTTCCACTGCTTCGGGGTGGGACGCACAAATTTTAAAGCCCAGGTACTGCACGTCACCAGGAAGAGTTTATTGACAGTAGACAACAGTTCTGAGTTCTCCCGAGCGCTACAGTGCTTTAAATCAGGGTCTGCTTTAATGAAAGGGAAGAGAGGGAGCCCGTGTGTCCTAGCCTCCGTTACAGATCTGACCGCACAGCATTACCAATGCCTGGGAAGCCAGAAAGCCGTGTAACATGGCGCTTGGGGGTCTTGCGCTTTGTCACAAGCACCGAACATCCCTGTGTCCCCCCTCCTCTAGGTCTCTGGTGCTGCTCTAATACCAGCAGAAAATAGCACAGTCAAAAGAGCGGTCCTCTCAGGGACATCATCATAAGGGGCAGTGCTTGGACCGAGCATCCTAGTGCCGTGCGGCTGCAGTCCCTTATCTGGGACGCATCCTGCTCCCGTGCGTTTGGCAGGTCACTCGGCCATATGCTATGCGCTGGCTTGCGCCCCGAAACTCCCTGCCCTTCCCTGGCTCTCGACTGCGGTCCCAACACGGCCTCGTGGGACGGCATAGAGCCCAGGCTCAGCTCAGAGGCGAAGGAAAGCGGGCACGGGAGGTCCGTGCTGCCTGTTGCAGCCACGGGTGACGTTGCCAGGGGACCAGAGTGAGAGGGAGGGACACATTGCCCTGGCCGGAAGCGAGGAGGGGAAGAAAGTCCAAACCCTTTGTGGCTCTTTGGGAGCCAAATGCAGCATAGTCGGCACTGTCAGTAACAGGCTCAGAGCCCTCTTGCCCTAGACACCAAAGACAGAAGCACAAAACATTACTTGGATTCCTCGTCCGGATCCTCACCACCAATTGCATCCTTGCTGGGCAGGCTTGTGCAGCTTGCACACATGGCTATAGCAAAACTTTTCAACAAAAAGCAAACAGCAAGACCGGTAGCCTAAAACCCTGTGCCTTTGTGGCTTTTCCACGGCTTTTCTGACTCCTAAGCACCAGCAACCAAGAGACCAAATGCACGACTCCAGAGACCGTCCGCTTCGAGACAGAGTGGGTTTTCTTCCCTTGCAAAGCGCTCACCTCTACGGGACTGAGCGTTACAATGGACAGACCGCTACAAAGCGGGCACCGACACGTGACAGGTCTTTTCTAGGACACCGCTGACGGCAGGGAGGCATCCCCAGGGCAAGACAACTGCTGCCTGGACCCCCCCCGGGCCGACGGCACTCCCCGAACCCCTTCCAGCAACCGCAGCACCGCACCCTGCCCTCCCGTTCTGGCGCGAGCCCCTGGCTACCAAGGCAGCGGCTCACCTGCAGCCTGCCCTCCTGTCCCTTACAGCCTCCGTGCTCTTGCCTACGCATCCCTACTCAGACCTGGATGCAGGTACTCGGTTCCAGGATTTAAATTTCTAGAGTACATCCCCACCATCCCACATAAATCCCATCCCTTCCCGGGGGAAAGCCAGTCATGAACCACATCGCCTGCAAGGACTTTGCTTAGTGCAACAAACAAGGAAAAGAGAAGTAGCTGCTTCAGCTGCCTACCTGCGTGCTGGGTCGAAATGTCTTCCGTGACCGTGAGGCCGGCTGTCATGCAAGTGTCGTGTCGTAGCCGTGGCAGACAGCGAGGAGAAGCACCGGGACAGGAGGCCAGCTGGTCCTGAGGGGCAAGAGAGAGGATCACGGTTACAGACAGCATTTGCACTGCTGGGCTGCTAATACAGACATACAGGTCTAACCTTTATCTGCAGACATCCCTTTCCCTTCTTTGGAAAGAGCTTATCTGAAGCCTCCCCCAAAAGCACACAACTCAGAAGAAAGCTTTGCCTTAGAACACACTGGGACAAAAGACATCTTATCTAACGGCTGGCGGCTCCTGCGGCAGCCAGCTTGCCCTCCGTGCTGCCGCTGCGAGGCCTCGAGCCTCTCCCCACGCTCCTAGCCCGCACACGGCTGTCGCCTCTGTGCCTCCCCGTTCCCTGAACTGGCATAATTGCCTGCCCTAACATCAGCTCATCCCTTTCCCTCCCAGGGGGACCTCCTTCATTGCTCTCAAGCTGCCTGTTTCCTGGTGCTAACCAATCCTGCCTTTGAGAAGAAGGACCAGGTTTCCATCATTTCCAGGCCATTTACTATGAAATGACCTTTTATCAGCCCACCTGCTTGACCTTGACACCCCCTGCCCCTCCACACCGACGAAGACCGAAGATGACCTCCTCAGCTGCTAGCACTTGGAGTACCACACGCTACCACAGCCTGCATTAGATTAAAATCAATGCCACACCATGATGCCACTCAGTGATCTTTATCTTTAAGAGAGAAGTTTTTCAAGACAGCCGAGAAGAATTTGTCTCCCGTTAACAAAACACCACCGCGATGACTTTGCGCAGGAGACGTTATCATCTCTGCCTCTGGCACTGCACGCTTGCAGAGCCCAAGAAAGCAAAGCACTCCCCGGGAGATGAGCCCCCTCGCCAGAGCGGCGGGCAGGGACGGGCGCTCGGCCGGCAGCCGTGCTGCGGCTCGCGGGCAGAGCTGCGCTTAGGCTGCAGGGGCCCCTGCCCACGGCCCTCACGCCGTGCGCTGCATAGGCTCGGGTCATGCTGGTGAGCTACCCTAAAACACTGTTAGCACACGGTCGAAATAGTGCCTGAGCAGAGAGAGCTGAAGCTTCTCTTCTTTTGAGGCCATTAGCACATCCCAGGTAGAGCGCCCACCTTAGCTCCCTTCCTCACAACCTGCAAACTGGCAAAGAGCCTGTCTTCTTGCAGAGAAGACAGAAAGTGCTTCGCGGGGTAAATGCCATCCAGCTACATGAACGGAGACATCAATCACGCTGCATCGGAATTGAACCGTACTTAATTTTGACCTAGTTTGCCAGCCCGGCAGAGACCTTCCCAGATTAGACTTTACCCTTCTGGAGGTGCCCTGGGTGGTGATGGCACAGTCCTGGCAGAGGGCTGGCCGCAGGCTCCTGGACCCCACATCCTTTTCTTCCTTCCTCGCATCAGGAGGGTCCCCACTGCTGCGTCTGCCTGGGGCACGGGCACCCCTGCCCCTTTCCCGGCTGCCCCAGAAGGTTCCCCGCTTCTGGCACTTGCTTTTGTGCCCGAGCTTGCCAGGAGACAGGTCTCCGGAAGCCACACAGTTCCTGCTCCTGGCACCGTGGCGGCCAGGAGAGGTATTTGTGTTTTTATTCGTTGTTTCCCCTTCGGCAGGTTCCTCACAAATCCTGCTGTTGGACTAAGCAAGCGTTGCGGTGTCCCAGGGGCATCGCTTAAGCTTTCTGTAGCTGTAATGACTAGCTCGTGGCACGCTTCGCCTGCAGCGCTTTAGACCTTTTCTGCAGCCTTCCTCCCTGCCTTGGTTATGGGGGAGTGACTTGCATCGGCGCTTACCCAAACTTGCCAGGGCAGCCTTGATTCCCCGTCACACCTCTCCCCCCCATCAATTTAGAAAGAGAGCCCATCTCTGGGACCTTCTCGCTGAGGGACCCGCTCGTTTCTGGGGTAAACAGGGCTCCCACCTCAACCCCAGTCTTCCCCTTCCCGTACCCTTTTCCTTTCTCCTAGAAACAACAGCTAACAGAGAGCTCTGTTGGTAGTGGCAGAGAGAAAACAGCCCTGCAAGCAGATGATTTCACTATTAACAGAATTAACATGGGCCTGGCACTCTCTGAAATGAGTCACCCCTGTTTCATATCAATGATTTCAGACCCTGGCATTTTCAGTCCAAGCCACAAGCAGCGCTACGGCAGGCACAGACTGTATTTTAAAATATCATGGCAGGGCTAGAAGCAGATGCTCGGGAGCAGAGCAGAAGGTACAGTAATGAAGCTTTAGTGGGAGCGCATGGGGAACGCGGCGTGCCGGGAATGCAGTAGCCACCCATGACACTCGACTCATCCCCGACGCCGGGCTGTTACGTAAGCCTTGCCGGGGGCAGGCAGAGGAAACGGGGACGCAAAGGCCCGGCACTTGTCCGCTGTGGCTTCCAGCGAGCCGGAATGATGAGGAGCCTTGTGAGAGCACCTTTCCTTTAAAGCCCTGTGCTAACAGAGCTACGGCTTTCCTTTTCTGACCCCTTTCAGCAATAGCTTTCTTTAGCCCCATCCTCATTCCCCCAGCTAGCGGGTACAAAGCATTTAGCCGATTCCTCTTCTGCAAGCATCTCCTGACAGCCTTCAAGCCAAGATCCAAGCTGCCGGTGAAACTTTGACAGTTTCGGCAGCCGCTCCCGGCCGCGGAGGCCTGTTGCTCTCCAATACTTATCGAGCTGTAGTAATAACCTATTAACTATTCAGAAATGTCCTAGGAATTGCATTTGTTTGTAGGCATCCCATTTTCAGTTACATCGCCAGGATGGGAAAACACATAAATGATCCCTAGGAGTCTTTTTTCTGCACACCCCCAATTTTACAGCATTGAGCCTCAGCCCCCGAGCAGTCGCACTGTGTCGCCTCCTGATTAATAGCGAGCACCTGGGTCGAGCTGCGGTCTGAGTCCTATAGCTAGAGCGTTAATTCTTGACGGAGCAAAGCCATCGATGCACA